>NC_057802.1:479034615-479060683 GCF_018294505.1 Triticum aestivum | reverse complement strand
GGGAGGGGTGTGGCGTACCGCAAAACGGACGAAACGGACCTCCTACGGTCGAAACGGGGGTCCTGTTCATTGGGAGGGGTGTGGCGTACCGCAAAACGGGACTCCACGGGATACTGTTCATCTCCACCGTCGAACTCCTCCAGCCTCCACGGGCTACCGTCGACCTCCTCCAGCCTCCACGGGCTCCTGTTCATCCAGCCTCCACCGCGCGCTACTCCACCGGCTACTGTTCAACCACCCCTCGACGGGCACCCCTCCACCGTCTACTGTTCATCCAGCCCTCCACACCACGGGGTCCTGTTCAACCACCCCTCCACGGGCACCCCTCCACCGTCTACTGTTCATCCAGCCCTCCAGACCACGGGGTCCTGTTCATCCAGAGGCAACGCCACACTCACTGTTCATCCACCCCCCCCGCAACACTCACTGTTCATCCAATCGATCGGCTTCAGTTAGCAGCAGTAGCGAAGGAATCGCTCGATCGGGTTCAGTTAACAGCCATCGATCGATCGCTCGGGTTCAGTAACGCGTAGCCTGCAGTGTAATCGCTCGGGTTCAGTTAGAGCCCAACGCATCGCTCGGGTTCAGTTAGAGCCAACGCCTCGCACACACGCGCGTACGTGTACGAGAGAAACGTGCATTGCTCAGCCCCGACCTCCCACCGTAACTGGGAACTCCCCGAAATTTTCCTCGCCCTCGCTTCTACCACGGTTTTTTCCGTCATGGACGGCCCAAAGAATGTCATGCAGCTGCGTCTCCGGCCCGCCCAGGACGAAAAGCCCATTTTCTGTCATGATTTTTTGTCATAGAAGTAGGAGCCCACCACATCTATGATGATACCGGGTTTTGTCACAATTATCGTCATAGAAGTATCATATGTATGACAGAAAAAAATTTCGTTCGGCCCAAAATGTCACGGATGTGTCTTTCTTTTGTAGTGTAGGTCGTTTGGCCTTGTCATTCTTCTTCTTATTCTTGGACTTGGGTGCGAACCCAATTCCCTCATTGGCCACAACTTCCTTTTGATTGCTCAAAAGGTCATTGAGGTTCTTCTCACCTTGTATGCAAGACACGAGGCCTTTCTCAAGCTGCTCCTTCAACTTACATTCTCCTCCACAAGATGCACATGCTCACAACATGGGTTAGTAGAATTTGCATTATCAAGTAAAACCATATGAGGAAAAGTTGCTTTCTCCTTGGTTAGCTTCACTTGGAGTTGACCATGAGACTCTTTAAGGCTAGCATGAATACCCTTCAAGGCCTTGTGAGCCTTGTTAAGTATATCAAACTCCTCCTTGAGTCTAGCAAGATTAACCCCATGTTTGGCCTTCTCGGAGTTTAGCACACGAGATACAACAAGAGAATGATCAAGATCTTTCTTCAATTTAGCATGGTCATCGTTGTGTGACACCTCAAGAGCCAAACGGTGACCGTGATATTCCTCAAGCACGTTAGAGATCTGAATCTCATCGGCATAGTCACGACTATGCCCCTCCATCTTAGAGATGGTTTCTTCGTGAGCCTCGATCATGTCATTGGCTTCACCAAGTTGTTCCAAGCGAGCAACAAAGTGCTTCTTAGATTTACCCTTGAGCTTACTCATAAAAGACTCAAATTCATTTTCCTCCTCATTAGACCCCTCACTTTCATCAATGCAATCCATCAAAGAAGGGTTAGTGATGATGGTAGTTTTGATGTTGGGGGTTACCTTGTTGGTAGCTTTGGCCATGAGGCACTTGGCGGTGGTGTTCTCATTGGGTGAGTCGAAGAGGGACACCCATGGAGTTGTCACAATGGCAACAGAGGCCATGCCAACCGACTCACTGTCTTCATCATCCTCATTGTACTCTTATTGTGCCACCAACCCCTTGGGAGGAGTGTTCTTGGTGAAGTTGCTCTTGTTGGGGAAGGACTTGGCCTTATCTTTTCGGATGAGCTTGCCACCATTGTCTTCCCTCTTCTCATATGGGCATTCCACAACAAAGTGGCTCACATTGCCACAATTATAGCAAGTCCTCACATGTTGCTTGCCCTTCGTGCCACTTGAGTTGTTCTTGTTGAAGTTGGGCCTTGTGTTCTTCTTGCTCCAAAATTGCCTTGAAGCTAGAGCCATGTGCTCATGATAAGCATACTTTGTATCTTCAGGGTTGCTCTCCTCTTCTTCCTCTTCGTCCTCTTCTTCCACACTCGCCTTGGCCTTCAAAGCAAGGTTGGGCTTCTTTGCTCTTTGAGAATGCAACACCGCATTATCGGTGGTCTTGTCCAAGATCCTCATCGCCACAAACTCATCCAACACTTCACTTGAGGACAAGGTGTGGAAGTCCGGCCTTTGACGGATGATGGAGGACATGGCCTTGTGGTAAGGCATCATGGCCTTGAGGAACTTGCGCTTGATCCAATTGTCATCTGTATCCTTGCTCCCATGATCTCGGAGTGAGACCGCGAGAGTGGTTAATCTCTGGTAAAGCTCACGAGGTTCTTCATCTTCATTCATTGCAAACTCATCGACTTCATCTTGCACCACTTCATAGTTGGAGCGTTGAATGCTTGCACTTCCCTTGTAAATGGAAACAACATGGTGCCATGCTTCCTTGGCCACGGTGAAAGGTCGGAGATGCGCAATATCTTCGGATGGAATTGCATCTTGGATGATGAAGAGAGCATTCTCATTGAATTGATGATCCGCGGCTTCTCTAGGGGTGAAGTTGCTTGGGTCATGCGGATCGAAACCTTGCTCAATGATTCTCCAAAGATTAGTATTAACATGATTTAAATGACGTTTAAAGCGATAGACCCAAGAGTCAAAATCCTCATTTTTCACAATATTAGGAGGAGGACCAACATGATTCAAATTAGTGGAGGGAACCGATCCTCCATAAGTAAGTGGAGGCTCAACATCGGCAAAGATGCCACTTCCATTTCTACCACTAGATAAAGGAACTTTGTCACTAGTAGCTTCCCCTTTGTCGGAGTTAGCATCCGTCACCTTGTTCGTGGGATCACCCACTTTTATAGGTGCGGTGGATAATTTAAGGCCTTCTCAGAACTTGTTAAACATTCTTTCAACATCGATCGTCATGGAGGTTTTCAATGTGTCCAAAGCCACATTGAACTCCTCGCGAGAGACCGCGGTTCCCCATCGGCCGTAGACGAGAACAGATTCACACCGGAGTGCTCCTCCCCACCGTCTACGGTGTCAACCATACTCTTTGGACGGCAAAGTCCTTAATAAAGATACGAGGCTCTGAAACCAATTGAAAGGATCGATATAGTTGACTAGAGGGGGGGTGAATAGGCAACTAACAATTTTTAGCTTTTCTTTACCAATTTAAACTTTACATCAAAGTAGGTTGTCTAGATATGCAACTAGGTGAGCAACCTATATGATGCAACCACAACAAGCACACAAGCAAGCAAGGGATACAACAGAATATAAGCTTGCATAGGTAAAGGTAAGATAACCAAGAGTGGAGCCGGTGAAGACGAGGATGTGTTACCGAAGTTCCATCCCTTTGAGAGGAAGTACGTCTCCGTTGGAGCGGTGTGGAGGCACAATGCTCCCTAAGAAGCCACTAGGGCCACCGTATTCTCCTCACGCCCTCACACAATGCGAGATGCCGTGATTCCACTATTGGTGCCCTTGGAGGCGGCGACTGAACCTTTACAAACAAGGTTGGGGCAATCTCCACAACTTAATTGGAGGCTCCCAACGACACCACGAAGCTTCACCACAATGGAATATGGCTCCGCGGTGACCTCAACCGTCTAGGGTGCTCAAACACCCAAGAGTAACAAGATCCGCAAGGGATTAGTGGGGGGAATCAAATTTCTTTTGGTGGAAGTGTAGATTGGGGCCTTCTCAACCAATCCCTAGAAAATCAACAAGTTTGATTGGCTAGGGAGAGAGATCGGGAGAAAATGGAGCTTTAAGCAACAATGGAGCTTAGGAAGGGAAGAGTTGGTCAACTTGGGGAAGAAGACCCCCTTATATAGTGAGATGACAAATCCAACAGTTACCCACCTACTCAGCCCGCGACATGCGGTACTACCGCATCTCCAAGCGGTACTACCGCACTAGCTTGCGGTACTACCGATGTGAGGTGTGGTACTACCGCTCGCGCGGCAGGAGCCAGGTGAGGCTTTGTTGCACAAGGCAACGAGCGGTAGAACCATCGGAGCGATACTACCGCGCGCCCTTGCAGTACTACCACAAGGCAGTGCACATCCTAGGCTGGCAAGGCACGGACTAATAAAATTACATCCGTGACTACTTCCGCTGAGTTTTGGTCAATGCAAAAATCCGGCACGGTACTACAGCTCACAGGGAGCGGTACTACCGCGTAGGGTGCGGAAGTAAAAAAATTACTTCCGCCCCTACATCCGCTCATGCCACAGTACCGGGCCACAGTGCACGGTACTACCGCATGCTAGGAGCGGTACTACCGCTACCTCAGGGCGGTACTACCGTCGCTAGCTGCGGTACTACTGCTCCCTTGAGCAGTACTACCGCACGCCGCAGACCAGTAGCACTACGATGCCTTCATCTTCGCAGCTACAAGGGGAAACAATCGGTGCTCCAAAGAAGCAAGGAAAGGTGGTGCAAAGGAATAGATGTGTACGTGCTGATTCCACCCTAACCTTTCCAAAGCGGACCCCCTCTTGATAGTACGGCTTTCCTACGACTCAATTCCATCGAAAATAAACGTAGAGAAACGTCGTCTTTGATAGGCTCCGAGGGGCACGAATCGTCTTGTGCCTATACATGAGATATCTGAAATGCTCAATGCACATGATTAGTCCGCAAAGCATTGTCATCAATCACCAAAACCACTTAGGGAGAAATATGCCCTTACAACAAGTTCATGCAACGCTCAATTTTCTCTTACACTAAATGATCTCACACATTTAGAAGCAATTTTTATTGCCATTTTGCACCGATGACAACTTACTTGAGGGATCTTGCTCAATCCCAAGGTAGGTATGGTGGACACTTGAAAATAAGATTTGGGGTTTAAGGGTTTTTGGATGCAAAAGTAGTATCTCTACTTAGTGAGGAATTTTTGGCTAGCAAAGATAGGGGGCAAGCACCACATGTTGAAGCATCTATGACAATATGACTTCTATGTGAATATAAACAAACATAAACCATTAAGTTGTCTTCCTTGTACAACATCAACAATTTTGGCATATAATATTTTGATGAGGGCTCACAATCACAAAAGATTTCTAGGATAGTATATTTATATGTGAATCTTCTCTTCCCTTATTAATTCTTTCATGAGTTGCATCATTGACTAATGCTATGTTTGTCATTCTCTAATAAAATTTTCTACTTATACTTTTCCTTATGTGGTGTCATCACCTACCATAAGATTAGTATACGATCTTTTTCATTATTTCTTTCCTTTTATTTATTTCCTTTCTCTTTTTCTTCCTTATTTCCTTTCTTTTATTTGCAACATGAAAGTAAAGAAAGCAGAAACTCAAACTAAACTTTATTATATATGTTGCACACGATTACACGGATAGATCACTAAGCAAACTCTCAAATAAGAAAGGATCGAAATAAACTTTTATTCATCTAAAGCAAAAGATCGAACTAAAATAAGTAAAGGCAAAAAGATAATGGGATGATACGATATAGGGGTACCTCCCCCAAGCTTGGTGAAAGCCAAGGGGAGTGCCCATACCCGATACTCAATTCTCTTTTGGTGGTGAAGAAGATGAAGGTGGTGATCAAGAAGAGATCTTGTCTTCGGATTTCCATAGCAGTGGTCCACCATCATAAGAGGAGGAGTGAGTCTCACGGGTCCTACAACTAGCAACCAAACTCATAACTTTAAACCTCGCCTCATATTCAAAGGCTTTGTTTTGGAGATCATAGATCTGGCTTTGGAGGAAGTTGATTTGCTCATTGAGGGTGAAGACGATGTCCTTTATGGGCTTGCCATCCACCTTGAGATCACGGGAGAGGTCCGTGATCATGAGGTAATTGGCGTTGAGTCCATGTTCCACCATCCCCTTGCACCGGAAGACGCCTTGCTCTATAGCTTCAAGCCTGGCCTCCACGGTTCCCGTCCGCTTGGGACATGGCACATCGCGGAGGTGAAGCACCCCCTCATGCATCTGGATGGCCTGAGGGTGCTGCACCACCTCGCGCATATATGGGTTGATGACCTTCTTGAAGAACTTGTCCTTGGAGGAGCTTGAGGTGGTCATGGTAGATGGGATCTGACAGAAAACATCAAGAAAAGAGAATAGAAGATTTCTCCGTGATACGGTGGTTAACAGGTTCGGGAAGTATATATAGATTTTTTTATCTTGGGGGACAAGCATGTTGTAGAAAAACAGAGTCCAGAAGGTGTCCCAGGTGGGCACAACCCACCTGGGCGCGCCAGGAAAGCCTGGCGCGCCCTGGTGTCTTGTGCCCACCAGAGTACGCTTCCTGGAAGTTTCTTATTTTCCTAATTTTCTAAATATTCCAAAACTGACAAAAAAATATTTTTGCGGATTTTTTGGAGTCCGTTTACTTACCGTATCACGTACCTCCTTATTTTCACGATTCTGGAGTGTTCCGGAAGGACTCTTTTATGTGTTCTTACGGTGTCAAACTTTGGATAATATTACTTTCAACATTAATGGGCGTACCTGAGATATAGTGTTTTATTCGTTGCCCATTGACAACCTTCGGGTTAGTACCTTCGGCATTATTTATTTTGATGGCTCCAGACCGATAAACCTCCTCGATAACATATGGGCCTTCCCATTTTGAGAGGAGTTTTCCTGCAAAGAATCTGAAACGAGAGTTGTACAACAGAACATATTCTCCGACTTTAAACTCACGCTTTTGGATTCTTTTGTCATGCCATATTTTAACCTTTTCCTTGAATAATTTTGCATTTTCATAAGCTTGGGTTCTCTATTCATCTAAAGAACTAATATCAAATAACCTCTTTTCACCGGCAAGTTTGAAATCATAATTGAGTTCTTTGATTGCCAATATGCTTTATGTTCTAACTCAAGAGGCAAATGACAAACTTATCCATAAACCATTTTATAAGGAGACAGACCTGTAGGATTTTTATAAGCTGTTCTATAAGCCCAAAGTGCATCATCTAATTTCTTAGACCAATTCTTCCTGGACCTATTGACATTTTTTTTGCAAAATTAATTTTATTTCTCTATTTCTAAGTTCAACTTGACCACTAGACTGGGGACGATAGGGTGATGCAATTCTATGGTTAATATCATACTTGGCAAGCATTTTACGGAAAGCACCATGAATAAAGTGTGAACCACCATCAGTCATTAAATATCTAGGGACTCCAAACCTTGGGAAAATAACTTCCTTAAGCATTTTAATAGAGGTGTTGTGATCAGCACTACTGGTTGGAATAGCTTCTACCCATTTAGTAACATAATCAACAGCAACCAAAATATGTGTATACCCATTAGAGGAAGGAAAAGGTCCCATGTAATCAAATCCCCAAACATCAAATGGTTTAATAGCAAGTGAATAGTTCATAGGCATTTCTTGACGCTTCCGATATTACCTATTCTTTGACATTAATCACAAGATAAGATGAACTTATGGGCATCCATGAAGAGAGTAGGCCAATAATATCCAGATCGCAATACCTTGTGAGCAGTTCTATCTCCAGCATGATGCCCTCCATAAGCTTCGGAGTGACATTTCCGTAGGATTTGTCCCTGTTCATGCTCAGGTACACAATGTCTAATAATACCATCTACTCCTTTATAAAGATGTGGGTCATCCAAAAAGCAGTGTCTTAAATCATAGAAGAATTTTTTCTGTTGTTGGTATGTAAAGCTAGGTGGTACATATTTAGCAACAATGTAATTAGCATAGTCAGTATACCTGGGAGTACTATGAGCAACATTTATTGCAGCTAACTGCTCATCAGGAAAACTATCATCAATAGGTAGTGGGTCATCATGCACATTTTCAAGCCTAGATAAATTATGAGCTACGGGGTTCTCAACTCCTTTTCTATCAATGATATGTAAATCAAATTCTTGAAACAAGAGAACCCATCGAATAAGTCTTGGTTTAGCATCTTTCTTTTCCATAAGATATTTAATAGCAGCATGACCGGTGTGAACAATTACTTTGGAATCAACAATATAAGGTCTGAATTTATCACAAGCAAACACCACTGCTAAGAATTCTTTTTCAGTAGTAGCATAATTTCTTTGAGCAATGTCTAGAGTTTTACTAGCATAATGAATAACATTCAATTTCTTATCAACTCTTTGTCCTAGAACAGCACCAACAGCATAATCACTAGCATCACACATAATTTCAAAAGGCAAGTTCCAATCAGGTGGTTGAATAATAGGTGCAGAAATTAAGGCTTTCTTGAGTGTTTCAAAGTCTTCCAAACAATCATCATCAAAGACAAAAGGAATATCCTTTTGCAAAAGACTCGTAAGATGTCATGCCCACGATGCGGCTATATCTCCCACGTGTCGAGGCACGACTTAGAGGCATAACCGCATTGTGGTTTTGTCACAAGAAGGGTCATCTGCACACAATCCCATGTAATGAACAAGAATGGGATAAAGAGTTGGCTTACAATCGCCACTTCACACAATACATAAATAAATCATACATCAATCAGAGTACACACATAGGTCCGACTACGGAACCAAAATAAAAGAAGATAACCCCAAAAGCTAGATCCCTGATCGTCCCAACTGGGCTCCACTACTGATCAACATGAAAAGAAACATAGTAACGACCAAGGTCCTCGTCGAACTCCCACTTGAGCTCGGTTGCATCACCTACACTGGTATCGTCGGCACCTGCAACTGTTTGGAAGAATCTGCGAGTCACGAGGACTCAGCAATCTCACACCCGCGAGATCAAGACTATTTAAGCTTATAGGAAGGAAAGGGTAGTGAGGTGGAGCTGCAGCAAGCACTAAGCATATATGGTGGCTAACATACGCAACTGAGAGCGAGAAGAGAAGCAGCGGAACGGTCGTCAACTATTAATGACCAAGAAGTGATCCTGAACTCCTACTTACGTCAAACATAACCCAGAAACCGTGTTCACTTCCCGGACTCCGCCGAGAAGAGACCATCACGGCTACACACACAGTTGATGTATTTTAATTAAGTCAAGTGACAAGTTCTCTACAACCGGACATTAACAAATTCCCATCTGCCTCATAACCGCGGGCACGGCTTTCGAAAGATAATACCCTGCAGGGGTGTCCCAACTTAGCCCATTATAAGCTCTCAAGGTCAACGAAGGATAAACCTTCTCCCGGGAAGACCCGATCAGTCTCGGAATCCCGGTTTACAAGACATTTCGACAATGGTAAAACAAGACCAGCAAAGCCGCCCGATGTGCCGACAAATCCCGATAGGAGCTGCACATATCTCGTTCTCAGGGCAACACTCGATGAGACTAGCTACGAGTAAAACCAGCCCTCAAGTTTCTCCAAGGTGGCCCCGCAGGCAGCTCAGTTCGGACCAACACTCGAAGGAGCACTTGCCCGAGGGGGGGGGTCTAAAATAAAGATGACCCTTGAGTCTGCAGAACCCAAGGGAAAAGGGGATAGGTGGTAGCAAATGGTAAAACCAAGGTTGGGCCTTGCTGGAGGAGTTTTATTCAAAGCGAACTGTCAAGGGTGTCCCATAAATCACCCAACCGCGTAAGGAACGCAAAATCAAGGAACATAACAACCGGTATGACGGAAACTAGGGCGGCAAGAGTGGAACAAAACACCAGGCATAAGGCCGAGCCTTCCACCCTTTACCAAGTATATAGATGCATTAATTAAATAAGAGATATTGTGATATCCCAACATAAACATAATCCAACAAGGAGCAATCTTCATCTTCACCTGCAACTAGCAACGCTATAAGAGGGGCTGAGCAAAAGCGGTAACATAGCCAAACAACGGTTTGCTAGGAAGGGTGACAAAGGTTAGAGGTTCATGACAATTTGGGAGGCTTGAAAAGCAAGTGGTAGGTAGCGCGGCACAGCAATAGAGCGAACAACTAGCAAGCAAAGATAGAAGTGATTTCGAAGGTATGGTCATCTTGCCTGAGATCCCGCTAGGAAGAAGAACGAGTCCATGAAGAAGACAAACGGACGAAGTCGAACAAATCCTCACAACTCCGGAACGAAACCGAAGCTAACGAGAGAAGCAAACCGAAAAGAAGCAAACAACATAGTAAACAACCACCACATACACATGACATGATGCAAAAACAAGTATGATGCATGTCCGGTTTA
Source organism: Triticum aestivum (assembly GCF_018294505.1). Lineage (NCBI taxonomy): Eukaryota > Viridiplantae > Streptophyta > Magnoliopsida > Poales > Poaceae > Triticum > Triticum aestivum. Next base: position 479,050,413 of record NC_057802.1, on the reverse strand, counting down.
AAGTGGTATGGCATGGCAAAGTGCACAAACAAAACTACAAGTTAAGTGGAGCTCAATATGCAACGAGTTGCATATTGACGAAACACCACATCAATTATTTAGTTCTCTCTCGTTTATGTACCCGACAATATTAAATGTTATTAAACATGTCAAGAGGTGAAGCATAAATAAACTATCTATTTAGGCAAGTTCAAATGAGGCCGGAACAACAAACAACAAATCCAGAACTTCCTCATATGCATATTTTGGAATTGGTACTGTTCTGCCCTAAACACAATTTTAATGTTGTTAAACAGCAAAATGAAGTGCACCATGTTAAACTAGGCATCTTTCTACCCCAGTTACATATAAAGTTTATTAAATTCTGAGTTACGGTTAATTAGTTATGAAATAAAGTATTTTAACATGCTATTTAAGCAAATTTAAACAAACAACATTTTAAACATTTTAAACATGGATGAGAATGACATATTATTAAACTACACAAATTTCTGAGCATTTTACATGTTTGAACCATTTTAATCCGATGCACGGTTAAAGAGTTATTATATGCATGATGTTTGAGGGTTTTTCTGTAAAACTGTAAAATCCTGGATAATGGACAAAATCGCAGACGAAAAAAAACCATGATCGGGGCAACATCTGAAGGGGCTGGGGTTCTCACCATGGGCCATGGCCCAGATCGGTGGAGGAGGCTCGCGGGTAGCAGCTGGGCTGGAGGCCGGTCAGTGGAGGAGGCAGGCCGAAGCGGGCGAGCTGGTGGCCTAGGCGACTGGTCAACGCCAGGCGAGCGAGCTGCGGCGGTCGTCTCGTCTCGGCTTGTCAGGAAACAAAACAGCGGCGGCGGGACTTGAGGCAGGGCCGGCAGGCGCGGGAAGCGGCGGGTCGACGAGCTCGAGCAGAGGGACTTGGCGGGACATCGGAGAAGCTCCAGGGCGGTGTGGCTCGAAGACGAACTTGGTGCGGGGTCGGGGAGGAGGCCGTAGGTGAGGGAGGCGCTCGGCAGGAGGCGAGGCAGGTAGCGGCGACGGGGACGAGGTGAGGAGGCGCTCGGGCACCTGCCCGCTGGATCGAGGGCTCGAGGAGCTCCAGTCCTTTGGTGCTGAACACGCACGGGAGCCGGGAGGGGAGGCGGCTACGAGCAGTGGGGAGCGGCCATCCATGGCGTCGGGAGGAGGCCCACGCGCGGCGAAGACGGTGAGTGGACAAGGCGCTAGCTCCCGGCGACGGGGTGGTTCGAGGCGACGGCAACGACTTCACAAGGGGCGGCGATGGCCATGGAGCTCAGTTCCCTGTTGAGACAGAGAGAGAGAGGTGAATACAGAGGGAGAAGGAAGAAAGAGGGAAGGAGACAAGGCATGGCGCTGGACCTGTGGCCGGCGGCGGCGACGCTTGCAGGGAGGTCCGGCGACCTGGGGTACGGATTCGGGCGGCGAGAAGCTCCTGTGCAGCATGGGGAGCCCGCCTCCTGGTGGCTTGCACGGGCTGCAAGAGAGAGGCGTGGGGTAGCGAGGCCGAGGCAGGGGAATGGCGAGGCGGCGCTGGTTTTGCAGGTGAGGAGGGATCGAGGCGCAGAGGGTATCGGGCTCCAGATCGATGCGAGGAAGGGCGGCCTTGGAGGAAGAAGGTTGCGAGGAGGCCTTGGCACGGAGGAGCTCCACTCCTCTGGATCGAACAGGGAGGAGGAGGCAGGGGCTCCTGCTCGTGGCCGGAAAACACGGGAGGAGGTCGGAGATGGATGGTGGTTGGCTTGGCGCTGAAACCAAGGGAGAGAGTGGCGGCGGCGTGGGGATTTGGTGGAGATTGGACAGACTAGGGCTAGGGTTGGACGGTTTAAATAGCAAGAGGGTTTTGGTTAGGGGTAATCGGACCCTTCGATTAAAATCGAACGATCAAGAAAAAAAATAGGTAGGGAGTCCAAATAAGAAAACGGAGATGTTTTATAGATGTTAGGGGATGATCCGGACCCAAAGGTGACGACTGAGCGAGTCGGGTTCGGGGGCAAGTTTCGGACGAGCAAGCGAGGGGGTCTAAGAGAGGTGATGAAGGCAAAGGGAGAAACGGCAACGACGAGCGAATGCAAGTTTTAAAACATGATGGCAACGAAGTGCCGATGCAATGCAAATGATGCGATGATGAAATGCAACAAACCAAAAAGATCACACGACGAACTCGAATAACAAGGAAGGCGTCTGGAGTGTCGGTCTCGGGGCGTTACAACACACCACCACTACAAGAGGATCTCGTCCCGAGATCTAGGATGGCACCGGAGAGAAATGGAAGGGGAAGAGGTAAAACAATTGCTTCTTGACAAACGAGTGAAACCAAAGAACCTTGAGAGGTCGCAAAGCTTGAAGAAATGACACGACAGAGGTGAACAAAATTTAAAACACTCCGTTATCAAAGAGGAACAAGGAACATTGCGAGAGCCTTTGTAGGTTGAAGAATATGAAACAAGAGCTTAACGGATCAAAATTAATATGAAAGCACACCGGTAGAAAAAAGTAACAAGGAACAAGAATGACAGAATTTGGACAGCACTCCGGTAGAAAATGGAAGGAATTAACGTGAACTTGAGAAGATGGGATGATACTTGATGAAATCAACAACACTCTGCCTCCGGAACTATTGAAAAAAGAGAAGGAAAATTTGATAAGATGAAAAGAAACTGAGGAGATGACACAACACTCCGGTTAAATGGTAAGGATGAAAAGAACACGGTCCTTACAAATCGAGATGATGAGTGAACAGAGCAACATCACCATGCCTCCGGAAGAAAAAAATAGAATATAGATCATTGGAATAAAGGAATGGAGAAGAAAATGACAACTTCTGCCACAAATGAGCTTGGAAAGCATCCTTCCAAGAAGGTTATAACAGAATTGTTGGAAAATCAACAACGAAAAAAACAAGCTTGTTGAGGGCTTATGGAACACATCTCAAAATTATGAGGTGCTAACCCGCCACTAACGGAAAACAGTTGATTGGATTGAGATCAACAAGGAGATGAAAAACTTCTTTCACCAAGAGGATAGGAGAAAACTTGGATCATTGATAAGCACCATAATAGCAACATTCCTTAGGGAAGTGTTTCGGTGAAATATGACACAAGATAACTCCAACGAAGAGATTGGTGGATTTAAAATATCTCATTCTTGACAACATGTGGAACATGGATGGAAATTGTCAAGAAGGACATAACACCACCTCAAAAGATAAGAGAGAAAGAATTGCACTTTGGAATGCAAGATGAAGAATACTTGAACTCCTCAAAACAAAACTTGTCCTGAACACCATGTTTATTTTAGAATAAAGCTTGGCGGGTCATAACTTCAAGAGAAATCTTGAAGAACAATTGAAGAATGAAAAGAATCCTTGATGAACCACCATGTAGAGCCTCCATGAAGAAATCCGGTAATAAAAGAATGATCAAACGAAAGGGAAAGTTGAAAAGAACTCCAGGAGAAGCCTTGCAATGACTAGATGAAGCTTTGAAAAGATATAATTGAAATAACTTGGAGCTCCGGAAAGAAAAGATGAACAACTTGGAACCGAGAATTTGATATCATGAACGAACTCCGGAAGAAGGAATTAATCACTTGGAGGAAACAAGAATAAGAACTACATTACCGTCATCCTTCACCAATTAAATTGATGACAAGCAATGGATTTGGCATACTACTTATTCTCGTAGAAAGGATTAAGATAGATATAGCGCAAACTTGTGAAAAGTCTTCAATGATCCGCCGATAGAATTTGGAAAGAACGGATGAATTGATATGATAACGAAGGAAGTGAAATATTGAACGAACCACCGTAAGAATTGAAAATGAAAGTAGCAAAGGCACAATTCACTGAGAAGAATTGGAAAACAAATGAAGATACTTGAGGGTATTTAGATACATGAGAACGAAGAGATCAAGAGCTGACTAGATGATACTTGAATGATGCACCGGTAAGATTTGGAGAACAAGAGCTTATTGTAGAGAACGAATAAATCTTCCGAAATGATGGCCTTCAGAGAATCAAACTGAAAAGACTCATGAAATGCTCCGGATGGGTATGAAAAGAATTCTCAACATCGAAAACAATTATGAGAGGATGGCATAAGCTAGAACTATGAATCTTCAAGAGAACAGACCAAGATTTAGGAGAAATCTCTACCTTGATCTTGAAATGTTGAGAATGATGATGAGAAACACTACCATGAATTGTTGAGGCACTCCGGAACCATGAAGAATAGAAAGGTTTAATCAACAATGAAAAGAATTTGAAAGATCTTGGAGAAAGACATTTGACTGATGATAACCCATTCTTACGTCAAACTTTGCAATGAATTTGAGAATAACTCCGGAAAGAATTAGAAGAGTTAGGTAAGATCCTGGGAAAAAACCTGTGGGTTAGGGCCCACTCAAAAGATACACCGTTGAATGATTAAAAGAAAGATTGCGACGGTTGAATTAAATGGCTCAAAAGAGATAACAACCTCGAGATAGCTTGAACGGATTGGGAATGGAAATGCGAATCTTCTGAGATATCTTCAACACTCCGGAACACATGGAAAGCGAGAGGTGAATGATTAAGAGATACACCAACATGAGAAAATATTTGAAACGAGGAAAATAATACGATCAACACTGAAAGCTTGACTTGAGTCCACTGGAGAAGAAAAAGAATGAAGAATGATAAACTTGAAGAACATCTTCCTGAGAATCACCGGATAAGAACATTGACGGAAAAGGATGGTGAGGCTTCCCATCAATAAAATGATACTTGATTAAGAAATCGGAATCCTTGAATAAAAGGGTGGGAGGGTGGGAAAACAAAGGCAACTTGGGTCGGATGAAACGAACACCGTTGAGAAAAGCTTAGAATTGATCTTGCGAATGTTGGAATGATTGGATCCACTTGAAGAGAAGCACGCCGATTGGAAAGAATTGAAAAGACAACCTTGAAGATGAAGAAGGATTAGCATCCACATAGAAATATGAGAACACCGCTTAGGAAGGTATGGAATCAACACTTGACTTCGAAGCAACTCGAATACCACAAAACAAAACAAAACAAAGGATTGGCTTGCAGAATAAGCCGGAACAAACATATGATAGAGATTTCATCCGAAGTTTTCGTGGTGGGGCCCACACGGGCTCGATCGTACAGCACCATCATGTATAAGGCAGTGCACATGACATACGAAGCGTCCCCGAGTTGGCATAGCCAAGGACTCTTTAAGACACTACGAGACCACTGTAAAACCAACCGTGGAAAGGCGGACCACTAGACGTCGAACCCCAATCTCATATCATGCATCTGTCGAAAAAATATCCTAGGAGCTACTTGAATTCCCACTTATAAACTCCCTAAACTTTCTGGTTATGCAATCAGGTGTTGGGGATACAGGGGACACAAAATATATCACCCAAACTAACAATACCTAGATCCAGCTGTATCCATCCTTCAACACATAACCAAGAAACCTTCGAAAATCATTTACCTCAACCTTCGAAAAGCATCCGTTATATGAGTTATGGCAATACTCCCGAACTCCCGCCCCAGTACTGGGTGGCGTCGAGGTGATCTCACCAACAACTGCATAAAAGAGATTTTTGATGTCGGCGAAACTCAGGTATTCCAGAACTGCAACGATAAAATTGTGACGACAACACCTCGGAGCTCAACTCCCCGGGACACTGCCACAACCCCTAAATGTCAGGAGGCACCAAGAACAATGTTCTCGTCACCAAACCATCGGAACGATTCCAAGATACCCACATGATCCTAATTTTTTTTGTGAAATTTGAGGAGAGAAAAGTCAAAACCTCTACGTCAGGAGGCCTCACCAGAGCGACGAAGGGACCGAGGAGTAAAAAGAATCCTAATCTCCGATATATATAATCCTAAGACTCAAAACATTTTTATTCTAGACTCAACAACCTCAGCGATTCGATCAAGCAGGGGGCTCCTAAGTCGGGGATGGCTCTGATTACCAACTTGTCACGCCCACGATGCGACTATATCTCCCACGTGTCGAGGCACGACTTAGAGGCATAACCGCATTGTGGTTTTGTCGCAAGAAGGGTCATCTTCACACAATCCCATGTAATGAACAAGAATGGGATAAAGAGTTGGCTTACAATCGCCACTTCACACAATACATAAATAAATCATACATCAATCAGAGTACACACATAGGTCCGACTACGGAACCAAAATAAAAGAAGACAACCCCAAAAGCTAGATCCCTGATCGTCCCAACTGAGCTCCACTACTGATCAACATGAAAAGAAACATAGTAACGACCAAGGTCCTCGTCGAACTCCCACTTGAGCTCGGTTGCATCACCTGCACTGGTATCGTCGGCACCTGCAACTGTTTGGAAGAATCTGTGAGTCACGAGGACTCAGCAATCTCACACCCGTGAGATCAAGGCTATTTAAGCTTATAGGAAGGAAAGGGTAGTGAGGTGGAGCTGCAGCAAGCACTAAGCATATATGGTGGCTAACATACGCAACTGAGAGCGAGAAGAGAAGCAGCGGAACGGTCGTCAACTAGTAATGACCAAGAAGTGATCCTGAACTCCTACTTACGTCAAACATAACCCAGAAACCGTGTTCACTTCCCGGACTCCGCCGAGAAGAGACCATCACGGCTACACACACAGTTGATGTATTTTAATTAAGTCAAGTGACAAGTTCTCTACAACCGGACATTAACAAATTCCCATCTGCCTCATAACCGCGGGCACGGCTTTCAAAAGATAATACCCTGCAGGGGTGTCCCAACTTAGCCCATTATAAGCTCTCACGGTCAACGAAGGATAAACCTTCTCCCGGGAAGACCCGATCAGTCTCGGAATCCCGGTTTACAAGACATTTCGACAATGGTAAAACAAGACCAGCAAAGCCGCCCGATGTGCCGACAAATCCCGATAGGAGCTGCACATATCTCGTTCTCAGGGCAACACTCGATGAGACTAGCTACGAGTAAAACCAGCCCTCAAGTTTCTCCAAGGTGGCCCCGCAGGCAGCTCAGTTCGGACCAACACTCGAAGGAGCACTTGCCCGAGGGGGGGGGGGTCTAAAATAAAGATGACCCTTGAGTCTGCAGAACCCAAGGGAAAAGGGGATAGGTGGTAGCAAATGGTAAAACCAAGGTTGGGCCTTGCTGGAGGAGTTTTATTCAAAGCGAACTATCAAGGGGGTCCCATAAATCACCCAACCGCGTAAGGAACGCAAAATCAAGGAACATAACAACCGGTATGACGGAAACTAGGGCGGCAAGAGTGGAACAAAACACCAGGCATAAGGCCGAGCCTTCCACCCTTTACCAAGTATATAGATGCATTAATTAAATAAGAGATATTGTGATATCCCAACATAAACATAATCCAACAAGGAGCAATCTTCATCTTCACCTGCAACTAGCAACGCTATAAGAGGGGCTGAGCAAAAGCGGTAACATAGCCAAACAACGGTTTGCTAGGAAGGGTGACAAAGGTTAGAGGTTCATGACAATTTGGGAGGCTTGAAAAGCAAGTGGTAGGTAGCGCGGCATAGCAATAGAGCGAACAACTAGCAAGCAAAGATAGAAGTGATTTCGAAGGTATGGTCATCTTGCCTGAGATCCCGCTAGGAAGAAGAACGAGTCCATGAAGAAGACAAACAGACGAAGTCGAACAAATCCTCACAACTCCGGAACGAAACCGAAGCTAACGAGAGAAGCAAACCGAAAAGAAGCAAACAACATAGTAAACAACCACCACATACACATGACATGATGCAAAAACAAGTATGATGCATGTCCGGTTTAAAGAGGCATGGCATGGCAAAGTGCAGAAACAAAACTACAAGTTAAGTGGAGCTCAATATGCAACGAGTTGCATATTGACGAAACACCACATCAATTATTTAGTTCTCTCTCGTTTATGTACCCGACAATATTAAATGTTATTAAACATGGCAAGAGGTGAAGCATAAATAAACTATCTATTTAGGCAAGTTCAAATGAGGCCGGAACAACAAACAACAAATCCGGAACTTCCTCATATGCATATTTTGGAATTGGTACTGTTCTGCCCTAAACACAATTTTAATGTTGTTAAACAGCAAAATGAAGTGCACCATGTTAAACTAGGCATCTTTCTACCCCATTTACATATAAAGTTTATTAAATTCCGAGTTACGGTTAATTAGTTATGAAATAAAGTATTTTAACATGCTATTTAAGCAAATTTAAACAAACAGCATTTTAAACATTTCAAACATGGATGAGAATGACATATTATTAAACTACACAAATTTCTGAGCATTTTACATGTTTGAACCATTTTAATCCGATGCACGGTTAAAGAGTTATTATATGCATGATGTTTGAGGGTTTTTCTGTAAAACTGTAAAATCCTGGATAATGGACAAAATCGTAGACGGGAAAAAAACATGATCCGGGCCGCATCTGGAGGGGCTGGGGTTCTCACCATGGGCCATGGCCCAGATCGGTGGAGGAGGCTCGCGGGTAGCAGCTGGGCTGGAGGCCGGTCAGTGGAGGAGGCAGGCCGAAGCGGGCGAGCTGGTGGCCTAGGCGACTGGTCAACGCCAGGCGAGCGAGCTGCGGCGGTCGTCTCGTCTCGGCTCGTCAGGAAACAGAATAGCGGCGGCGGGACTTGAGGCAGGGCCGGCAGGCGCGGGAAGCGGCGGGTCGACGAGCTCGAGCAAAGGGACTTGGCGGGACATCGGAGAAGCTCCAGGGCGGCGTGGCTCGAAGACGAACTTGGTGCGGGGTCGGGGAGGAGGCTGTAGGTGAGGGAGGCGCTCGGCAGGAGGCGAGGCAGGCAGCGGCGACGGGGACGAGGTGAGGAGGCGCTCGGGCACCTGCCCGCTGGATCGAGGGCTCGAGGAGCTCCAGTCCTTTGGTGCTGGACACGCACGGGAGCCGGGAGGGGAGGCGGCTTCGAGCAGTGGGGAGCGGCCATCCATGGCGTCGGGCAGGGAGGTCCACGCGCGGCGGAGACGGTGAGTGGACAAGGCGCTAGCTCCCGGCGACGGGGTGGTTCGAGGCGACGGCAACGACTTCACAAGGGGCGGCGATGGCCATGGAGCTCAGTTCCCTGTTGAGACAGAGAGAGAGAGGTGAATACAGAAGGAGAAGGAAGAAAGAGGGAAGGAGACAAGGCATGGCGCTGGACCTGTGGCCGGCGGCGGCGACGCTTGCAGGGAGGTCCGGCGACCTGGGGTACGGATTCGGGCGGCGAGGAGCTCCTGTGCAGCATGGGGAGCCCGCCTCCTGGTGGCTTGCACGGGCTGCAAGAGAGAGGTGCGGGGTAGCGAGGCCGAGGCAGGGGAATGGCGAGGCGGCGCTGGTTTTGCAGGTGAGGAGGGATCGAGGCGCAGAGGGTATCGGGTTCCAGATCGATGCGAGGAAGGGCGGCCTTGGAGGAAGAAGGTTGCGAGGAGGCCTTGGCACGGAGGAGCTCCACTCCTCTGGATCGAACAGGGAGGAGGAGGCAGGGGCTCCTGCTCGTGGCCGGAAAACACGGGAGGAGGTCGGAGATGGATGGTGGTTGGCTCGGCGCTGAAACCAAGGGAGAGAGTGGCGGCGGCGTGGGGATTTGGTGGAGATTGGACAGACTAGGGCTAGGGTTGGACGGTTTAAATAGCAAGAGGGTTTTGGTTAGGGGTAATCGGACCCTTTGATTAAAATCGAACGATCAAGAAAATATAGGTAGGGAGTCCAAATAAGAAAACGGAGATGTTTTATAGATGTTAGGGGATGATCCGGACCCAAAGGTGACGACTGAGCGGGTCGGGTTCGGGGGCAAGTTTCGGACGAGCAAGCGAGGGGGTCTAAGAGAGGTGATGAAGGCAAAGGGAGAAACGGCAACGATGAGCGAATGCAAGTTTTAAAACATGACGGCATGGAAGTGCCGATGCAATGCAAATGATGCGATGATGAGATGCAACAAACCAAAAAATCACACGACGAACTCGAAAAACAAGGAAGGCGTCTGGAGCGTCGGTCTCGGGGCGTTACATAAGAGGCCTAGAGATTTTAGAAAAGTCTTTGATAAATCTCCTATAGAAACCAGCATGACCTAGGAAACTACGAATACCTTTGATATCTTTAGGACATGGCATTTTCTCAATTGCATCAACCTTAGCTTTGTCTACTTCAATACCTCTTTCAGAAATTTTATGACCCAAGACAATACCTTCATTAACCATAAAGTGGCACTTCTCCCAATTCAAGACAAGATTTGTTTGTTCACATCTCTGCAAAACTAGATCAAGATTGCTTAAACAATCATCAAAATACTTCCCATAAACAGAGAAGTCATCCATGAAAACCTCAACAATCTTTTCACAAAAGTCAGAGAATATAGCAGTCATACATCTTTGAAAGGTACCAGGTGCATTACATGAACCGAAAGGCATACGTCTATAAGCATAAGTTCCAAAGGGACAAGTAAAAGTGATCTTTTCTTGATCAGGTTGAGAAACAGATATTTGTGAAAAACCAGAATATCCATCAAGGAAGCAAAAATGTGTGTGCTTAGATAATATTTCAAGCATTTGATCAATAAAAGGCAGAGGGTAATGATCTTTTCTAGTTGCTTTGTTTAATTTTCTAAAATCAGTTACCATTCTATAGCCTGTAACAATTCTTTGTGGAATAAGTTCATTCTTATCATTAGGGACAACAGTAATACCTCCTTTCTTAGGGACACAATGAACAGGACTTACCCATCTACTATCAGCTATAGGATAGATTATACCTGCTTCCAGAAGTTTTAATATTTCCGGTCTTACCACTTCTTTCATCTTCGGATTTAACTGACGTTGGTGATCAACAACGGGTTTAGCATCAGGTTCCATATTAATTTTGTGCTGACATAGAGTGGGACTAAAGCCCTTTAAATCATCAAGAGTATATCCAATAGCAGCTCGGTTCTTCCTTAGAACTTTCAATAATCTTTCTTCTTCATGTTCTGAAAGGTTAGCACTGATAATAACAGGATATATCTTCTTCTCATCAAGATAAGCATATTTTAAAGTGTTTGGCAATTGTTTTAATTCAAACACAGGATCACCTTTAGATGGAGGAGGACCTCCTAGAGTTTCAATAGGCAAGTTGTGTTTAAGAAGAGGACGTTGTTCAAAGAAAATCTTATCTATTTCATTTCTTTCATGCATATGTAAATCATTTTCATGGTCTAGCAAATATTGTTCTAGTGGATCAGTAGGTGGCACAATAATAGAAGCAAGACCAATTATTTCATCCTTACTAGGAAATTCTTTTTCATGAAGTTTTCTACTAAACTTGGAAAAATTAAACTCATGAGACTCATCACCAAACTAGCACCGACAGTTTGTTTCTCACAATCTATTCTAGCATTAACGGTGTTAAAGAAAGGTCTACCAAAGATAATGGGACAAAAGTCATCTTGTGGGGAACAAAGAACAAGAAAATCAGTAGGGTATTTTATTTTCCCACACAAGACTTCAACATCTCTAACAATCCCAATTAGTGATATAGTGTCTCTATTAGCAAGTTTAATAGTAACATCTATGTCTTCTATCTCCGCGGGTGCTATGTAATTTATAATTTCTTGATATAAGGTGTAAGGAATAGCACTCACACTAGAACCTATGTCACATAAACCATGATAAAATTGATCTCCTATTTTAACTGAGATGACAGGCATGCCAACAACAGGTCTATGGTTGTCCTTTTTATCAGGTTTGGCAATTCTAGCAGCTTCTTCACAGAAGTAAATAACATGCCCATCCATATCTTCTTCCAAGAGATCTTTAACCATAGCAATACTAGGTTCTACTTTGATTTGTTCATCGGGTTTAGGTGTTCTAATATAGCTTTTGTTAACCACAGTTGAAAATTTAGCATGTTCCTTTATCCTAAGAGGAAAAGGTGGTCTCAATATAAGCAGAAGGAACAATTGGATCAACATTGTAAAGTATAGTTTTTTCTTTAACTGGTACCGGTTCTTTGATTTCTTCTTTAATAGGTGGGTGATATTTAAACCACTTCTCTTTAGGGAGATCAACATGAGTAGTAAATGATTCACAGAAGGAGGCTACTATCTCAGAGTCAAGTCCATATTTAGTGCTAAACTTTTGAAAAGCATCAGTATCCATAAAAGATTTAACACAATCATACTTAAGCTTAATACCTGACTCTTTACCTTCATCGAGTTCCCAATCTTCAGAGTTGCGTTTAATTCTTTCCAAAAGATCCCACCAGAATTCAATAGTCTTCTTCATAAAAGAACCAGCACAAGAAGTATCAAGCATGGTTTGATCATTACGAGAAAGCCGAGCATAAAAGTTTTGGATAATAATTTCTCTTGAGAGCTCATGATTGGGGCATGAATATAACATTGACTTAAGCCTCCCCCAAGCTAGAGCGATACTTTCTCCTTCACGAGGCCAAAAATTATATATATAATTTCGATCACGATGAACTAGATGCATAGGATAAATTTTTTGGTGGAACTCCAATTTCAAACGATTACAATTCCAAGATCCAATATCATCGCATAGCCTATACCATGCCAATGCTTTTCCCTTCAAAGATAAATGGAAAACCTTTTCCATCACTTCATCCCTGGGTAAACCTGCAAGCTTAAACAATCCACAAATTTGTTCTACATGTATCAAGTGCATATCAGGATGTTCGGTTCCATCTCCCGCATAAGCTAGCAGTTGTTCTATCATACCCGAAGGAATTTCATATTCAATATTTTCAGTAGGTGTAGTAGGTTGAGGGGTAGCTAATTGTGGTTCCGGTTGAGGTGAAGATACCCCGAACAAACCCCTCAAAGGATCGTTTTCCATAGTAACAAGTGACAACAAATTTCAGCACACTATATAAATGTTTCCTTACCAAATTCCACATACCAAAGGCACTTCACTCCCCGGCAACGGCGCCAGAAAATAGCCTTGATGACCCACAAGTATAGGGGATCAATTGTAGCTCTTTTCGATAAGTAAGAGTGTCGAACCCAACGAGGAGCAGAAGGAAATGACAAGTAGTTTTCAGTAAGGTAATGTGTGCAAGTGCTGAAATTGTGAGTAGCAGAGTAGTTTGATAGCAAGATAATTTGTAACGAGCAAGTAACGATAGTAGTAACAAAAGTGCAGCAAGGTAGCCCAATACTTTTGAGGCAAAGGACAGGCCAAAACGGTCTCTTATGATAAGCAAAGCATTCTTGAGGGTACACGGGATTTTCATCTAGTCACTCTCACCATGTTGGTTTAATTCATGTTCGGTACTTTGATAATTTGATATGTGGGTGGACCGGTGCTTAGGTGCTGTTCTTACTTGAACAAACCTCCTACTTATGAGTAACCCTCCTGCAAGGATCCGCAACTACGAGAAAAGTATTAAGAATAAATTCTAACCATAGCATTAAACTTTTGGATCCAATCGGTCCCTTACGGAATAGCGCATAAACTGGGGTTTAAGCTTCTACCTCTCTCGCAACCCATCATCTAAGTGCTACTCCACAATGCATTCCCTTAGGCCCAAATATTGTGAAGTGTCATGTAGTCGACGTTCACATGACACCACTAAGGGAATCACAACATACATACTATCAAAATCTCGAACACATATCAAGTTCACATGATTACTTGCAACATGATTCCTCCCGTGAACTCAAGAAAAAAGTAACTACTCACAAATGATAATCATGCTCAAGATCAGAGGGGTATTAAATAGCATATTGGATCTGAACATATAATCTTCCACCAAATAAACCATATAGTAATCAACTACAAGATGTAATCAACAATACTAGTCACCCACAAGCACCAATCTATAGTTTCGGTAACAAGATTGAACACAAGAGATGAACTAGGGTTTGAGATGAGATGGTGCTGTTGAAGATGTTGATGGATATTTCCCTCCCCAAGATGGGAGAGTTGTTGGTGATGATGCTGACGATGATTTCCCCCTCCGGGAGGGAAATTCCCTCGGCGGAATCGCTCCGCCGGAGGGCAAAAGTGCTCCTGCCCAAGTTCCGCCTCGAGACGGCGGTGCTCCGTCCCGAAAGTCCTCCCCTTATTTTTTTTTCTAGGTCAAAATGACCTATATACTAGAAGATGGGCACCGGAGGTGGGCCTGGGTGAGCACAATCCACCAGGGCGTGCCTGGGCTCCCTGGTGCGCCCAGGTGGGTTGTGCCCACCTGGTGGGCCCCCTCTGGTAGTTATTTGCTCCAATAATTCTCAAATATTCCAGAAAAAATCCTCATGAAGTTTCAGCTTGTTTGGAGTTGTGCAGAATAGGTGGCCTGACGTACCTTTTCCAGGTCCAGATTTCCAGTTGTGGAAATTCTCCCTCTTGGTGTGTATGTCGGATGTGGGGTTCTGGCAAACCCTTAAGGTTCGAACTCTAGGGTGCGCGCGAAGTCTTTCCCTCCTACCAATCCACGCCTTAGCTCGCAAAGATCTCGTAGACGAACTCGACAAACTCGCAACATAGAAAGACACGAGTTTTACACTGGTTCGGGCCACCGTTGTGGTGTAATACCCTACTCCAGTGTGTGTGCGGTGGTGGATTGCCTCTTGGGCTGATGATGGACAGTACAAGGGGAAGAATAGCCTCCTGAGGTTGAGGTGTTCTTGTGGCTAGGGTAGGCTCTCGATCAGATCGGATCAAGCTGAGATGAGATGCCCCTACTGTGGTGGCTAATTCTACTTATATAGGCCCCGGTCCTCTCCCCAAATATTGAGCGGGAAGGGAGCCAACAACGGCGGGCAAATTTGAAGGGGGACAGCTAGTACAAGCTCTCCTGACAAAAGTGGTCTTCGCCTGCGAAAGGCTCTAGTGGTGATGCCGTCTTGGGCTCCACGATGACCTCCGTCCTGCCGTCCTGCTGGTCTTGGTCTCATTGCACCGATATGGCAACCTTTCCCTGATGCCTCGGTACTCCTTGCCTGCGCTTGCCTCCTTAGCACCAAAGAGGAAACAAGGACGCTGCGCGCCCGCCTGGTCTCGATCGTCATGGCTCACGTCACGAGAGCCTCGTGAGGTTTGCCCCGCCTTGATATCTCCGCTCCTCGTGAGCCCGCCTGGCTAGGACACTCCTGAGGAGGTCTTGCGTCGCCCGCCTCGCGAGGCTTGGCTCCTCGCGAGGGTCATGGATGCCTTGTTGATGAAGATGGGCCGGACGGCCTGCTAACTTAGCCACGCCGTGGGCCGCAGGCAGGCAAGTCTGGGGACCCCCGTTCCCAGAACGCCGACAGTAGCCCCCGGGCCCAAGGTGCGCTCGGGCTTGGCCCCGCGGCGAAGCCTAGGGTCAAGTACGGAGCGCCGCGGGCCCCAAAAGCCTGCAGCCTCGTTTTACGCGTGGCGGTTGATTGGACGTGGGCGTCTCCGCTTCCCCACGCTGCCTTGGCAACTGCACGACTTGACAAGTCCCTGTGACATGCAAGGAAAACCATCATTACATGCGATCGTGGGAGGCGCCGGTTGGCCTTCTTTGGCTATAAAAGGGGAGGGGGACTGAGCCCCCGTCGCCCATCTCTTCCTTGCTTGTTTGCTTCTTCCTCCTCGTTCCACCACTAGTTGCAATGGCGCCGTCGAAGAGGTTCTCTGCTCCGGAGAAGGGCAAGGCCCTTCGGGAGGGGACCGGCTCCCCCGCGCCCAAGCGAGGACGTGGCCGTCCCCGCAAGCATGCCGCGACCCCCGCCGTGGCCCCCGGCTCCTGGGGCGGCGCCACGATGCGTGGCAGGAGTCGCTCCGGTCGCGGCAGTTCTCTCGACGAAAGGAGGCGCGCCGT
>NC_057802.1:479020209-479034291 GCF_018294505.1 Triticum aestivum | reverse complement strand
TCAGAGGTGTTGCCGGAGTTTGTTGTCTGGTCGGAGAATCCGGCCGGCAACTGGCTCCAGCTCCCTCGCTTCTTCGCCGACGAGTTGCCGGCCTCCGGTCCCGTTGGGCTTTGGTTGCAGGCGGACGGTTGCTGCACCCGGGCTTCTTGGGTCGCGGTCGAGGTCTCCGTCGCGGGCAACATATCTCTGGCCCACAGTTGGCAGACGTTTGCCCGCGCGCGCGGCCTGGGCAGGCGGTGCTCCCTACACTTCAAGTTCGACGGCGATGCGACCCTCTTCGTGAGGGTGTTTGGGGAGGACGGTCGTCGCGCCGGATGCTGCCCTGAGGTGAACGACGGCGAGGAGGTGCTCGGCCTTGGTGATGGTCGGGATGAGGAGGAGGACGAACCTGCCGACCGCACCTCGTCTGGCTATGGTGACTCCTCCCTTGGCGACAGTTCTAGCAGCAGCGGCCTTGATCAGCCGCCGCGCTCGCCTCAAAGGTGGTAGCGGGTCGTCTCGTCGCCGCGCATCGGTGAAGCGCGAAGAGGGGTCCGACTAGACCCGAGACGTCGCCGCGACCCTGCCCTCGTCGGCTGCTGCAGGGGCGAGCGCCGCTTTTGTTATGTTTCCCTTTCCCTTCCTGCATCGAAATGAAACCGGCATGGGCCCAAAGGGGCATGTATCAAACCATAACCTATCAACCATCATGATACGCTTGTTGTTTCAGTGCTGTGTGGCCATTTTGCGCAAAGATAACTTAACCTGGTGCGTTCGGGGCGCCCTCCTCCTTGCGAGGCGTTTATTTCCTCGTGCCCATCTTGACCTGTTTGCTCAGGAACTACAAAAATTCGTTAGGAGGTGCGCTAAGAGATTCGCCGTTCACTCGTGGCTTGACCTGGCGCTTTGCATCGCGGTACCCAAGGGGCACGGACTAGGAGGGATGCGCCAGTTTTTGGGTTCGCACGAGGGTGGCTCGCGAGAGGGCAGAGAGGAGACAAATGCTCGCGAGAGTACCTGCCTAGCCCCCTCGCGAGGTATGCGAGAGAAAGAACACGAGCGAACCAGAGCCGGAAAATGCAGTAAGAGGCGAGAGAACCGAATTAGCAAGGAACACCAAAGGCGAATTTCGATTTAAGAAAAAGTGAGCCAACCACGGAAAGCAAATGAAAAGCCGCGTCCGGCACCTAGTCTAGTCTTCAAGTCTTCTCACCAGCGCGGAGCTAAGTGCTGCCACTAGGCGTGGGTGGGAGCCCCAGGGCCTGAGGCCGGCACTCCTGAGACTCCGGGGCGTGTACAACCCCACTCATTATTACGTGAGAGTGTCACGGGCGGCGATTCTTCACAGCCACCGGGCCTTCTTTACAGGCTCTGGGCCTTTCTTCACAGGCTCTGGGCCTTGCTTCATGGGTAGAACTTTCGGAGGTGCTAGATGTTCTAGGCGTTCTGGATGGGCATCCCGTCCTGCGTCTCCAAGCGCGCTGCACCAGGCCTGGAGACATGGACGACCCTAAATGGGCCCTCCCACATGGGCGAAATCTTGTGCAGCCCTTCCCTGGAGAGGACCCGCCTCAGGACGAGGTCACCCACTTCGAGCGTCCTGGAGCAGACGTTGCGGCAGTGGTATCGCCGCAGCGCTTGTTGGTACCTTGCCGCCCTCAATGCAGCTTCGCGACGGCGTTCCTCCCCCAGCACGAGATCCATCCCCCGCGTGGCGTCCTCCTACGTTTCGTCGAACGCCAGGACCCGTGTGGAGCGATGCTTGACCTCGTGAGGAAGGACTGCTTCTGCTCCGTAAACGAGGAAGAATGGAGTCTCGCCCGTTGGCTTGGTGGCGGTGGTGCGGATGGACCACAACACGGACTGGAGCTCGTTGTGCCACCCCCTGCCGCAGGCCTCCAGCTTCTTCTTGAAGGTCCTGGTCTTGAGGCCCCTCAGGACCTGCGCGTTGGCGCGTTCGGCCTAACCATTGCTCCTGGGGTGTGCCACCGAAGCGTAGCAGATCTGCGTTCCAAGGTTAGCACAGTAGGTTTTGAAGAGGTTACTAGTAAACTGCGAGCCGTTATCTGTGATGATTCGGTTGGGGACCCCGAAGCAGCTCACGAGGCCCTTGATGAACTTGACAGCAGAGCCGGCCGGGATGGTACAGACGGCTTCTACTTCCGCCCACTTGGTGAACTTGTCAATGGCGACGTAGAGATAGCGCTAGCCCCCTGGCGCCCGAGGGAACGGGCCTAAGATGTCCAGCCCCCAGACCGCGAACGGCCACGTGAGCGGGATGGTCTGGAGGCCCTGAGCTGGCTGGTGAATTTGCTTAGCGTGGAATTGGCAAGCTTCGCAGGACTTCGCTAGCTCGGCTGCGTCGTTGAGTGTCGTAGGCCAGTAGAATCCACTGCGGAACACCTTGCCGACGAGGGTCCGTGACGACGAGTGGTGCCCACAGTCCCCACCGTGTATGTCAACCAGCAACTCCCTTCCTTGATCGCTGGAGATGCAGTGCAGCGTGACATCGTTCGGTCGTTTCCTGTACAACTCACCGTCTTGGATACAGTATGCCGTGGCCTACCGGGCCACGCGCGTCGCGTCCTCTTCCTTCTCCGGCAGCGTCCCTTGCATCAGGTACTCCTTGAATTCCTTGGTCCAGCATTCCTCCCGGGGCTCGAGCGCCAAGAGCAGCCGAGTTCCTGAGGTCGGGCCACAGGCTGGGGCTCCCATGGCTGGAGGCTGTGGGAGCTCCTCCCGAGGCTGAGTTGTGCTTGAAAGCGGTGGCGTGGCTGATGGCTTGAAGAGCCGCTCCTCAAAGATGCCGGGCTCTTGCGGTTGCCGCTTCGATGCTCTCCTGGCGATGTCGTCGGCTTCCTTGTTGGTGCCCCAGGGCACGTGCTGCAACTCCAGGCCCGAGAACTGCTTTTCCATCTTACGCACCTTCACGAGGTATGCCTCCATATGCTCGTCCTTCGGCTCGTATACCTTGTTGGAGAAGTTGACGAGGAGTTGCAAGTCACCTCTGACGGTAAGGCGCTTCACCCCTAGAGCTGCCACAGCCTTTAGCCCGGCTATGAGGCCTTCGTATTCTACGATATTGTTGGAGACCTTCTCGCCGTGCTGAAAGCAGAGTTGCACGGCGTAGTAGAGCTTGTCCTGAGTGGGCGAGATGAGCACTGCTCCAGCCCCCGCGCCTTGGTGCGCGAAGGCGCCATCGAAATACATGACCCAGCCGTCTGGAGCCTCGCTCCCTGGTGAGGTGGACCAGTCTTTGCCTTCCTCGAGTGTCGGGGCATCCGTCCATTCCGCCACAAAATGAGCGAGTGTGGCCCCCTTGATGACCCTGGTAGTGCTGAACTCCAACTGGAATGCTTGTAGCTCGATGTTCCACTCAGCGACCCTTCCAGCCGAGTTAGGGCTCCTGAGCACCCTCTCCAATGGGTAGGCTGAGACGACCTTGATGGGGTGGCCTTGGAAGTAGTGTTGCAGCTTGCGTGAGGCCACCAAGAGTGCGAGCAGGAGTTTCTGAGGCATGGGGTAGCGTGCCCTTGCGTCCTGTAGCACGGAGCTGACGAAGTACACCGGGTGTTCGACGAGGGCTGGCACACTGTCGATGCCCGGGTCCTGCGAAGATTGGGGCATCTCCTGAGGTGGAGGGGTTCCTAAGACATGTCTGTCTTCAGGAGTTTCTGCGACGTTGTCCTGCCGAGCTTGGTCTTCTGTTGCTGAGGCCTTTGCTGCGCCTTCCTGGCCCTGCACCACTTTAGCTCTGGCTTGGCGCAGCGCGCTCTTGGCTTGGCGCTCCTCCCAAACCGCCACCAGCGCCGCGCTGGCGGAGTACGGGGTGGCGGCAAGGTTGAGTACTAGGGGCTCGAGAGGCCGTGGTGCCACCATCATCGGAGGGCTGGTAAGGTATTTCTTGAGGTCTCGGAAGGCTTGGTAGGCCTCCGAGGTCCACTCGAATGGGCCCTTCTTCTTCATGAGCTTGAAGAAGGGTAAGGCGCGCTCTCCCAGCTTGGAGATGAAACGCCCCAATGCGGTCAACCGCCCTGCTAGCTTCTGCATCTCTTTGAGGGTTTGTGGTGGGCTCATGTCCTCTATGGCCTTGATCTTCTCCGGGTTCGCCTCGATCCCTCTGTGGGATACGAGGAATCCCAGCAGCTTGCCTGAGGGGACGCCGAACACGCACTTCTCCGGGTTAAGCCTCAAGTTCACTTGGCGCAGGCTCTCGAAGGTCTCCTCCAAGTCTCGAATCAATGTCCTGGCCTCGCGAGACTTTACCACTATGTCGTCGACGTAGGCCTCTGTGTTTCTCCCGAGCTGCCGCCCCAGGGCGATGTGCATCAGCCGCTGAAAAGTCACGCCCGCGTTGCGCAGCCCGAAGGGCATGCAGGTGTAGCAGTACACCCCACATGGTGTCAGGAAGGCTGTCTTCTCCACATCTTCCACCGCCATCTTGATCTGATGATACCCTGAGAATGCATCCAGGAAGCACAGCAGGTCGCACTCGGCGGTGGAGTCGACGATCTAGTCGATGCACGGGAGCGGGAACGGATCTTGGGGCAGGCTTTATTAAGGTTGGTGAAGTCGACGCACATCCGTTCCTTCCCGCCTTTCTTCGGTACTACGACGGGGTTCGCCAGCCATTCGGGATATTGAACTTCGCAAATGGCACCTGCCGCCTCCAGCTTGCGGGTCTCCTGGACGATGACGGCCTGCTTCTCAGTGGAGCCGTCTCGCTCGCTGCGTCACGGGGCGTATGTTTGGGCATACCCTCAGATGATGCTGAATCACCTCCCTCGGGACCCCTGCCAGTTGATTGGGCTCCCACGCGAATATCTCCTTGTTTGCGCGCAAGAACCTCATCAAGGCCTCCTCTTGACCCGGGTCAAGGCCAGTGCCTATGGTAAAGGTGGCTCCCAAAGACCCCTGCTCGTTGATCGGCACCTGCATGGTTTCCGCCTTATCTTGGCTGAACAGCTGCTTCTTCTTGGTAGGCGCGTGATGGGGAACGTAGTAATTTCAAAAAAAATTACGCACACGCAAGATCATGGTGATGCATAGCAACGAGAGGGGAGAGTGTTGTCCACGTACCCTCGTAGACCGAAAGCGGAAGCGTTAACACAACGCGGTTGATGTAGTCGTACGTCTTCACGATCCGACCGATCAAGTACCGAACGCACGGCACCTCCGAGTTCAGCACACGTTCAGCTCGATGACGTCCCTCGAACTCCGATCCAGCCGAGTGTTGAGGAAGAGTTTCGTCAGCACGACGGCGTGGTGACAATGATGATGTTCTACCGACGCAGGGCTTCGCCTAAGCACCGCTACGATATTATCGAGGTGTAATATGGTGGAGAGGGACACCGCACACGGCTAAAAGATCAATGATCAATTGTGTGTCTATGGGGTGCCCCCCTGCCCCCGTATATAAAGGAGCAATGGGGGAGGCGGCCGGCCTAGGAGGAGGGCACGCCAAGGGGGGAGTCCTACTCCCACCGGGAGTAGGACTCCTCCTTTCCTTGTTGGAGTAGGAAAAGGGAAGGGAGAAGGTGAAAGAAGGAAGGGGCCGCCCCCCCTCCCTAGTCCAATTCGGACTAGTCCATGGGGAGGGGTGCGGCCACCCTTTGTGGCCTTTCTCTCCTTTCCCGTATGGCCCATTAAGGCCCAATACAAATTCCCGTAACTCTCCAGTACTCCGAAAAATACCCGAATCACTCGGAACCTTTCCGATGTCCGAATATAGTCATCCAATATATCGATCTTTACGTCTTGACCATTTCGAGACTCCTCGTCAAGTCCCTGATCTCATCCGGGACTCCGAACTCCTTCGGTATATCAAAACACATAAACTCATAATATAACCGTCATCTAACTTTAAGCGTGCGGACCCTACGGGTTCGAGAACTATGTAGACATGACCGAGACACGTCTCCGGTCAATAGCCAATAGCGGAACCTGGATGCTCATATTGGCTCCCACATATTCTACGAAGATCTTTATCGGTCAAACCGCATAACAACATACGTTGTTCCCTTTGTCTTCGGTATGTTACTTGCCCGAGATTCGATCGTCGGTATCTCGATACCTAGTTCAATCTCGTTACCGGCAAGTCTCTTTACTCCTTCCGTAATACATCATTCTGCAACTAACTCATTAGTTACAATGCTTGCAAGGCTTATAGTGATGTGTATTACTGAGTGGGCCCAGAGATACCTCTCCGACAATCGGAGTGAAAAATCCTAATCTCGAAATACGCCAACCCAACAAGTACCTTTGGAAGCACCTGTAGAGCACCTTTATAATCACCCAGTTACGTTGTGACGTTTGGTAGCACACAAAGTGTTCCTCCGGTAAACGGGAGTTGCATAATCTCATAGTCATAGGAACATGTATAAGTCATGAAGAAAGCAATAGCAACATACTAAACGATCGAGTGCTAAGCTAACGGAATGGGTCAAGTCAATCACATCATTCTCCTAATGATGTGATCCTGTTAATCAAATGACAACTCATGTCTATGGCTAGGAAACATAACCATCTTTGATCAACGAGCTAGTCAAGTAGAGGCATACTAGTGACACTCTGTTTCTATGATATAAGGAAATAAATAATAACTTTATTATTGCCTCTAGGGCATATTTCCTTCAGTCTCCCACTTGCACTAGAGTCAATAATCTAGTTCACATCGCCATGTGATTTAACATCAATAGTTCACATCACCATGTGATTAACACCCATTGTTCACATCGTCATGTGACCAACACCCAAAGGGTTTACTAGAGTCAGTAATCTAGTTCACATCGCTTATGTGATTAACACCCAAAGAGTACTAAGGTGTGATCATGTTTTGCTTGTGAGATAATTTTAGTCAACGGGTCTGTCTCATTCAGATCCGTAAATATTTTGCAAATTTCTATGTCTATAATGCTCTGCACGGAGCTACTCTAGCTAATTGCTCCCTCTTTCAATATGTATCTAGACCGAGACTTAGAGTCATCTAGATTAGTGTCAAAACTTGCATCGACGTAACCCTTTACGACGAACCTTTTGTCACTTCCATAATCGAGAAACATATCCTTATTCCACTAAGGATAATTTTGACCGCTGTCCAGTGATCTACTCCTAGATCACTATTGTACTCCCTTGCCAAAATCAGTGTAGGGTATACAATAGATCTGGTACACAGCATGGCATACTTTATAGAACCTATGGCCAAGGCATAGATAATGACTTTCATTCTCTTTCTATCTTCTGCCGTGGTCGGCTTTGAGTCTTACTCAATTTCACACCTTGTAACACAGGCAAGAACTCTTTCTTTGACTGTTCTATTTTGAACTACTTCAAAATCTTGTTAAGGTATGTACTCATTGAAAAAACTTATCAAGCGTCTTGATCTATCTCTATAGATCTTGATGCTCAATATGTAAGCAGCTTCACCGAGGTCTTTCTTTGAAAAACTCTTATTCAAGTATCCCTTTATGCTATCCAGAAATTCTATATCATTTCCAATTAGCAATATGTCATCCACATATAATATCAGAAATGCTACTGATCTCCCACTCACTTTCTTGTAAATACAGGCTTCTCCAAAAGTCTGTATAAAACCAAATGCTTTGATCACACTATCAAAGCGTTTATTCCAACTCCGAGCGGCTTGCACCAGTCCATAAATGGATCGCTGGAGCTTGCACACTTTGTTAGCTCCCTTTGGATCGACAAAACCTTGCGGTTGCATCATATACAACTCTTCTTCCAGAAATCCATTCAGGAATGCAGTTTTGACATCCATTTGCCAAATTTCATAAAATGCGGCAATTGCTAACATGATTCAGACAGACTTAAGCATAGATACGAGTGAGAAACTCTCATCGTAGTCAACACCTTGAACTTGTCGAAAACCTTTTTGCGACAATTCTAGCTTTGTAGACAGTAACACTACTATCACTGTCTGTCTTCCTCTTGAAGATCCATTTAATCTCAATGGCTCGCCGATCATTGGGCAAGTCAATCAAAGTCCATACTTTGCTCTCATATATGGATCTCATCTCAGATTTCATGGCCTCAAGCCATTTCGCGGAATCTGGGCTCATCATCGTTTCCTCATAGTTCGTAGGTTCGTCATGGTCAAATAACATGACCTCCAGAACAGGATTACCGTACCACTCTGGTGTGGATCTCACTCTGGTTTACCTACGAGGTTTGGTAGTAACTTGATCTGAAGTTACATGATCATCATCATTAACTTCCTCACTAATAGGTGTAGGAGTCACAGGAACAGATTTCTGTGATGAACTACTTTCCAATAAGGGAGCAGGTACAGTTACCTCATCAAGTTCCACTTTCCTCCCACTCACTTCTTTCGAGAGAAACTCCTTCTCTAGGAAGGATCCATTCTTAGCAACGAATGTCTTGCCTTCGGATCTGTGATAGAAGGTGTACCCAACTGTCTCCTTTGGGTATCCTATGAAGACACATTTCTCCGATTTGGGTTTGAGCTTATCAGGATGAAACCTTTTCACATAAGCATCGCAACCCCAAACTTTAAGAAACGACAACTTTGGTTTCTTGCCAAACCACAGTTCATAAGATGTCGTCTCAACGGATTTAGATGGTACCCTATTTAACGTGAATGCAGCTGTCTCTAATGCATAACCCCAAAACGATAGCGGTAAATCAGTAAGAGACATCATAGATCGCACCATATCTAGTAAAGTACAATTATGACGTTCGGACACACCATTATGTTGTGGTGTTCCGGGTGGCGTGAGTTGCGAAACTATTCCGAATTGTTTCAAATGTAGGCCAAACTCGTAACTCAAATATTCTCCTCCACGATCTGATCGTAGAAACTTTATTTTCTTGTTACGATGATTTTCAACTTTGCTCTGAAATTCTTTGAACTTTTCAAATGTTTCAGACTTATGTTTCATTAAGTAGATATACCCATATTTGCTCAAATCATCTGTGAAGGTCTGAAAATAATGATACCTGCTACGAGCCTCAGTATTCATCAGACCACATACATCTGTATGGATGATTTCCAACAAATCTGTTGCTCTCTCCATAGTTCCGGAGAACGGCGTTTTAGTCATCTTGCCCATGAGGCACGGTTCGCAAGCATCAAGTGATTCATCATCAAGTGATTCCAAAATCCCATCAGTATGGAGTTTCTTCATGCGCTTTACACCAATATGACCTAAACGGCAGTGCCACAAATAAGTTGCACTATCATTATTAACTTTGCATCTTTTGGCTTCATTATTATGAATATGTGTATCACTACGATCGAGATCCAATAAACCATTTTATTAGGTGTATGACCATAGAAGGTTTTATTCATGTAAACAGAACAACAATTATTCTCTAATTTAAATGAATAACCGTATTGCAACAAACATGATCAAATCATATTCATGCTCAACGCAAACATCAAATAACACTTATTTAGTTTCAACACTAATCCCGAAAGTATAGGGAGTGTGCGATGATGATCATATCAATCTTGGAACTACTTCCCACACACATCGTCACCTCGCCTTTTACTAGTCTCTGTTTATTCTGCAACTCCCGTTTCAAGTTACTACTCTTAGCAACTGAACCAATATCAAATACCGAGGGGTTGCTATAAACACTAGTAAAGTACACATCAATAACATGTATATCCAATATACCTTTGTTCACTTTGCCATCCTTCTTATCCACCAAATAGTTGGGGTAGTTCCGCTTCCAGTGACCAGTCCCTTTGCAGTAGAAGCACTTAGTCTTAGGCTTAGGACCAGACTTAGGCTTCTTCACTTGAGCAGCAACTTGCTTGCCGTTCTTCTTGAAGTTCCCCTTCTTCCCTTTGCCCTTTTCTTGAAACTAGTGGTCTCGTCAACCATCAACACTTGATGTTTTTCTTGATTTCTACCTTCGTCGATTTCAGCATCACGAAGAGCTCGGGAATTACTTTCGTCATCCCTTGCATACTATAGTTCATCATGAAGTTCTACTAACTTGGTGATGGTGACTAGAGAATTCTGTCAATCACAATTTTATCTGGAAGATGAACTCCCACTTGATTCAAGCGATTGTAGTACCTAGACAATCTGAGCACATGCTCAATGCTTGAGCTATTCTCTTCCATCTTTTAGCTATAGAACTTGTTGGAGACTTCATATCTCTCAACTCGGGTATTTTCTTGAAATATTAACTTCAACTCCTGGATCATCTCATATGGTCCATGACGTTCAAAACGTCTTTGAAGTCCCGATTCTAAGCCGTTAAGCATGGTGCACTAAACTATCAAGTAGTCATCATATTGAGCTAGCCAAACGTTCATAACGTCTGCATCTGCTCCTGCAATAGGTCTGTCACCTAGCGGTGCATCAAGGACATAATTCTTCTGTGCAGCAATGAGGATAATCCTCAGATCACGGATCCAATCCGCATCTTTGCTACTAACATCTTTCAACATAATTTTTTTCTAGGAACATATCAAAAATAAACATAGGGAAGCAACAACGCGAGCTATTGATCTACAACATAATTTTCAAAATACTATCTGGACTAAGTTCATGATAATTTGAAGTTCAATTAATCATATTACTTAAGAACTCCCACTTAGATAGACATCCCTCTAATCATCTAAGTGATTACGTGATCCAAATCAACTAAACCATAACAGATCATCACGTGAAATGGAGTAGTTTTCAATGGTGAACATCACTATGTTGATCATATCTACTATATGATTCACGCTCGACCTTTCGGTCTCAGTGTTCCGAGGCCATATCTGCATATGCTAGGCTCGTCAAGTTTAACCTGAGTATTCTGCGTGTGCAAAACTGGCTTGCACCCGTTGTAGATGGACGTAGAGCTTATCACACCCGATCATCACGTAGTGTCTGGGCACGACGAACTTTGGCAACGGTGCATACTCAGGAAGAACACTTTTATCTTGAAATTTTAGTGAGAGATCATCTTATAATGCTACCGTCAATCAAAGCAAGATAAGATGCATAAAAGATAAACATCACATGCAATCAATATAAGTGATATGATATGGCCATCATCATCTTGTGCTTGTGATCTCCATCTCCGAATCACCGTCATGATCACCATCGTCACCGGCGCGACACCTTGATCTCCATCGTAGCATCGTTGTCGTCTCGCCAACTATTGCTTTTACGACTATCGCTACCGCTTAGTGATAAAGTAAAACAATTACATGGCAATTGCATTGCATACAATAAAGCGACAACCATATGGCTCCTGCCAGTTGCCGATAACTCGGTTACAAAACATGATCATCTCATACAATAAAATATAGCATCATGTCTTGACCATATCACATCACAACATGCCCTGCAAAAACAAGTTAGACGTCCTCTACTTTGTTGTTGCAAGTTTTACGTGGCTGCTACGGGCTTAGCAAGAACCGTTCTTACCTACGCATCAAAACCACAACGATAGTTTGTCAAATTGGTGCTGTTTTAACCTTCGCAAGGACCGGGCGTAGCCACACTCGGTTTAACTAAAGTGAGAGAGACAGACACCCGCCAGTCACCTTTAAGCAACGAGTGCTCGCAACAGTGAAACTAGTCTCGCGTAAGCGTACGCGTAATGTCGGTCCAGGCCGCTTTATCTCACAATACCGCTGAACCAAAATATGACATGCTGGTAAGCAGTATGACTTATATCGCCCACAACTCACTTGTGTTCTACTTGTGCATATAACATCAACGCATAAAACCAGGCTCGGATGCCACTGATGGGGAACGTAGTAATTTCAAAAAAATTCTACGCACACGCAAGATCATGGTGATGCATAGCAACGAGAGGGGAGAGTGTTGTCCACGTACCCTCGTAGACCGAAAGCGGAAGCGTTAACACAACGCGGTTGATGTAGTCGTACGTCTTCACGATCCGACCGATCAAGTACCGAACGCACGGCACCTCCGAGTTCAGCACACGTTCAGCTCGATGACGTCCCTTGAACTCCGATCCGGCCGAGTGTTGAGGGAGAGTTTCGTCAGCACAACGGCGTGGTGACAATGATGATGTTCTACCGACGCAGGGCTTCGCCTAAGCACCGCTACGATATTATCGAGGTGTAATATGGTGAAGAGGGGCACCGCGCACGGCTAAGAGATCAATGATCAATTGTGTGTCTAAGGGGTGCCCCCCTGCCCCGTATATAAAGGAGCAAGGGGGAGGCGGCCGGCCTAGGAGGAGGGCGCGCCAAGGGGGGAGTCCTACTCCCACCGGGAGTAGGACTCCTCCTTTCCTTGTTGGAGTAGGAAAAGGGAAGGGAGAGGGAGAAAGAAGGAAGGGGCGCCCCCCCTCCCTAGTCCAATTCGGACTAGTCCATGGGGAGGGGTGCGGCCACCCTTTGTGGCCTTTCTCTCCTTTCCCGTATGGCCCATTAAGGCCCAATACGAATTCCCGTAACTCTCCGGTACTCCGAAAAATACCCGAATCACTCGGAACCTTTCCGATGTCCGAATATAGTCGTCCATTATATCAATATTTACGTCTCGACCATTTCGAGACTCCTCGTCAAGTCCCTGATCTCATCCGGGACTCCGAACTCCTTCGGTACATCAAAACACATAAACTCATAATATAACCGTCATCTAACTTTAAGCGTGCGGACCCTACGGGTTCGAGAACTATGTAGACATGACCGAGAAACGTCTCCGGTCAATAGCCAATAGCGGAACCTGGATGCTCATATTGCCTCCCAAATATTCTATGAAGATCTTTATCGGTCAAACCGCATAACAACATACATTGTTCCCTTTGTCTTCGGTATGTTACTTGCCCGAGATTCGATCGTCGGTATCTCGATACCTAGTTCAATCTCATTACCGGCAAGTCTCTTTACTCGTTCCGTAATACATCATTCCGCAACTAACTCATTAGTTACAATGCTTGCAAGGCTTATAGTGATGTGTATTACTGAGTGGGCCCAGAGATACCTCTCCGACAATCGGAGTGACAAATCCTAATCTCGAAATACGCCAACCCAACAAGTACCTTTGGAAGCACCTGTAGAGCACCTTTATAATCACCCAGTTACGTTGTGACGTTTGGTAGCACACAAAGTGTTCCTCCGGTAAACGGGAGTTGCATAATCTCATAGTCATAGGAACATGTATAAGTCATGAAGAAAGCAATAGCAACATACTAAACGATCGAGTGCTAAGCTAACGGAATGGGTCAAGTCAATCACATCATTCTCCTAATGATGTGATCCCGTTACTCAAATGACAACTCATGTCTATGGCTAGGAAACATAACCATCTTTGATCAACGAGCTAGTCAAGTAGAGGCATACTAGTGACACTCTGTTTGTCTATGTATTCACACATGTATCAAGTTTCCAGTTAATACAATTCTAGCATGAACAATAAACATTTATCATGATATAAGGAAATAAATAATAACTTTATTATTGCCTCTAGGGCATATTTCCTTCAGCGCGGCCTCCTTGGCCTCGGGGGTACCGGCGCCGGCGGGCTGTGCTGCCGCCGCGGTTTTGAAGGCAAGCTTGAGTGCCGTCATGGCCTCCTTAGTGTCCCCCTTGATGGTGAGGACGCCTTTCACTAGTAAAAAAAGACACACCCGTGACATTTTGGGCCGAACGAAAAAAAATTCTGTCATACATATGACACTTCTATGACGATAATTGTGACAAAACCCGGTATCATCATAGATGTGGTGGGCTCCAACTTCTATGACAAAAAATCATGACAGAAAATGGGCTTTTTGTCCTGGGCGGGCCGGAGACGCAGCTGCATGACATTCTTTGGGCCGTCCATGACGGAAAAAATAATGGTAGAAGCGAGGGGGAGGAAAATTTCGGGGAGTTCCCGGTTACGGTAGGAGGTCGGGGGCCGAGCGATGCGCGTTTCTCTCGTACACGTACGCGCGTGTGTGCGAGGCGTTGGCTCTAACTGAACCCGAGCGAGGCGTTGGGCTCTAACTGAACCCGAGCGATTGCACTGCAGGCTACGCGTTACTGAACCCGAGCGATCGATCGATGGCTGTTAACTGAACCCGATCGAGCGATTCCTTCGCTACTGCTGCTAACTGAAGCCGATCGATGCTGCCTCTGGGATGAACAGTGAG
>NC_057802.1:479006482-479019356 GCF_018294505.1 Triticum aestivum | reverse complement strand
CAGGACCCCCGTTTCGACCGTAGGAGGTCCGTTTCCTCCGTTTTGCGGTACGCCACACTCCTCCCGATCAACAGGACCCGCGTTTCGACCGTAGGAGGTCCGCTTCCTCCGTTTTGCGGTACGCCACACCCCTCCCCATGAACACGACTCATTCCGTTGCCTCCCCATGAACACGACGCATTCCGTTGCCTCCCCATGAACACGACGACGACGCTGTTTCTCCGTTCTGACCCGGCCATGTACACGAGCCCTCGCCGTACGTATGCGCGAGTAGGCGTTCGAGACCCTGCCTGTATGTACGTACGTGGCTGTATTTTCTTTCTTGCACCCTGGCCGCTGTACGTACGTGTACATGCTACGTGCGCGCCTCTACTACGACACGTACGCGCCTCTACTACGACACATGCGCGCCACTACATTGACCAGTATATATGTACGTACACGTTCGCGACCAGAATGACAACGCTATGTACGCTTCGACCAGGTGGGTCCCGACTGTCAGGCACTTCCTTGCCTGCGAAGATGTAGCTGGTGGGTCCCAGTAGTCAGGGGGGCGAATCGTTTTGGGTTTTTTTTGCCGGACGCACTTCCTTGCGTGCGAAGATGTAGCTGGTGGGTCCCAGCAGTCGGGGGGAAAATCGTTTTTTTTTGCACGAACGCACTTCCTTGTGTGCGAAGGTGTAGCTGGTGGGTCCCAGCAGTCAGGGGAAACTTTTTTTTGCGAAATACGGTGGCCCCTCCGGTGGGTCCCTGCTGTCAGGTGGAGGAAACATTATTTTCCGCGTAATAAGGAGGCACTTCCTTGCTGCCACCGTGGACCCAGCTGTCAGCCTCTCCACGTACAGTCCACGTCCGATGGAAGTCGTTCCTTGACCACGTTGACCACGCCGCGCCGAGAGCACCAGGGCGGTGGACGACGGCGAGGCCTAGGAAGGGGACGATGCGGAGCCGGTGAAGACGCGGCAGTGGATGCCCACACGGAGAGGAGTATGAGGGTTCACTCGTTCGGCTGCGGTGTGAGGCTGCCGTCGCTGCAGGGCCTGGCCAGCGGTGGGAATAGTAGGGGGCGGTGAGGCCTCCGCGGCAGCACAGCCGGCCACGGGAGGCAGGAGCAGGCGGCACGACCGGCGCTGCTTTGGGCGGCTGGAGCAAGAAGACCAGAGGTTGAAGAAGCACTACGGCCGTTGGATGGACATCGTACGGTCACTGGAGCTAGAATCATTCATATTGACTAAGTTGACAAAGCCCTCCGTCCCCGTCAACTTAGTAGGCCCACAAGTCAGCCTCCCACCAAGGTGGGTTCCAGCTAGCAGGGGGAGTATTCATTTTTTTTGTGCGTAATAAGGAGGCACTTCCGGTGGGTCCGAGCTGATAGCGGGGGGAACATTTTTTTCGCGAAATACGGTGGCCCGTCCAGTGGGTCCCAGCAGTCAGGGGGAAACGTTTTTTTCGCGAAATAAGGTGGCCCGTCCGGTGGGTCCCCGCTGTCAGGTGGAGGAATAATTATTTTGCACGTAATAAGGAGGCACTTCCTTGCGGCCGCCGTGGACCCAGCTGTCAGCCTCTCCATGTACAGTACTCTTCCGATGGAAGTCGGTCGTTGACCATGTTGACC
Source organism: Triticum aestivum (assembly GCF_018294505.1). Taxonomy (NCBI): domain Eukaryota; kingdom Viridiplantae; phylum Streptophyta; class Magnoliopsida; order Poales; family Poaceae; genus Triticum; species Triticum aestivum. The sequence continues at coordinate 479,017,741 of NC_057802.1, read as the reverse complement.
ACGCCGCGCCGAGAGCACCAGGGCGGTGGACGACGGCGAGGCCTAGGAAGGGGACGACGCGGAGCCGGGGAAGACGCAGCAGTGGAAGCCCGCGCGGAGAGGAGTACGAGGGTTCACTGGTTCGGCTGCGGTGTGAGGCTGCTGTTGCCGCAGAATAACAGGGGGTGCGGGTGAGTGGAGGGATGGCCTGGCCAGCGGTGGGAGTAGTATGGGGGCGGTGAGGCCTCCGCGGTAGCACAACCAGCCATGGGAGGCAGGAGCAGGCGGCATGACCGGCGCTGCTTTGGGCGGCTGGACCAAGAAGACCAGAGGTTGAAGAAGCACTACGGCCGTTGGTCGGACATCGTACGGTCACTGGAGCTAGAATCGTTCATATTGACTAAGTTGACAAAGCCCTCCGTTCCCGTCAACTTAGTAGGCCCACAAGTCAGCCTCCCACCAAGGTGGGTTCCAGCTAGCAGGGGGAGTATTCATTTTTTTATGCATAATAAGGAGGCACTTCCGGTGGGTCCGAGCTGACAGCGGGGGGGGCGTTTTTTTTCGCGAAATACGGTGGCCCGTCCGGTAGGTCCCAGCAGTCAGGGGGGAAACATTTTTTCATGAAATAAGGTGGCCCGTCCGGTGGGTCCCCGCTGTCAGGTGGAGGAATAATTATTTTGCACGTAATAAGGAGGCACTTCCTTGCGGCCGCCGTGGACCCAGCTGTCAGCCTCTCCACGTACAGTACTCTTCCGATGGAAGTCGGTCATTGACCACGTTGACGACGCCGCGCCGAGAGCACCAGGGCAGTGGACGACGGCGAGGCCTAGGAAGGGGACGACGCGGAGCCGGGGAAGACGCAGCAGTGGAAGCCCGCGTGGAGAGGAGTACGAGGGTTCACTGGTTCGGCTGCGGTGTGAGGCTGCCGTTGCCGCAGAATAACAGGGGGTGTGGGTGAGTGGAGGGATGGCCTGGCCAGCGGTGGGAGTAGTATGGGGGCGGTGAGGCCTCCGCGGTAGCACAGCCGGCCACGGGAGGCAGGAGCAGGCGGCACAACCGACGCTGCTTTGGGCGGCTGGACCAAGAAGACCAGAGGTTGAAGAAGCACTACGGCCGTTGGATGGACATCGTACTGTCACTGAAGCTAGAATCGTTTATATTGACTAAGTTGACAAAGCCCTTGGTACGCTCCAACTTAGTAGGCCCACATGTCAGCCTCCGAAACGGTGCGCCCCAGATGTCAGGGGGAGGAATCATTTTTTGGGTGGCCGAAGCTAAGAATATCCGAGATTGAAGAAGAAGCACGACATCTGTTGGATAGACATCCAACGGCCTCTGCTGCTAGAACCGTGTGTTGACTATAATAAGTTGACAAAGCCTTGCATACGCGTCAACTTATTTGTTTAGGGGACGCGTCACTTAGTAGGCCCACAAGTGTGTGGCAGAGAACTTATAGCCCATTTGCGTTTTGTAAGAATGTACAGCCCATTCTTGAATTCTAATGGAATTGACAACAGCCCATTTACAGTTTGTTAAAAGTACAACCCATTTTCTAGCTAGGACAACGATTAATAATTCCAACCAACCGTTGAAGACAGAATTCAATAAAATTTCCCACATTTTGATGGGATCCGAAATATTTTTATCCCGAAATTTCTAGTCTGATTAAATATAAATTTGTATTACGTAAAAATCCAACGAAACATTGCGCGTGCATCAATGAAAATTTAAGATTTTCAAAATCCATAAATAATATTTTATAAACTAATTTCGTGTTTGGTGCATTTTTTTTATAGTTACTGCCCAATTTTTTAATTACATCCCATTTATTATTTTTTAAAGCCCATTTTCCTGTTAAGCCTAATGCATCCCTCCTAGGAAAGATTTGCAGCCCAGCGGGGCGGAGAATAACAAGTTGACCTTGCCTGGGTATTCCTCAAAAAGACGTATAGCTGGGCTAGCCATTTTCATCTTGAAAAAATTAGTATCTGGCTGGATATCTGGCCTGGGCAAGACGGGCCACAGCCCGCCCAGTTAATACCCTGCTCTCCTCTAAACAACAACGAAATCATCGCCAAGAAAAACTCTACAGTGCTCACGCCTCAAAAACACAAATACTGCTCGAGCTGCTTGGTCCCAGCTGTCGGCCGCACCTTGTGCAATTCTCTCGTTTATATTGACTACATAGGTTGACAATGGTGTGGTACCGTGATGTCAGGAAACCAGGAGAAAGCAAAAAAATATATAGTTGTACATAATAAGGAGGCACTTGCGTACGTACGGCTATGGCCCTAGTGGGTCCCTAGTGTCATCCAGTCAAAATAAAGTCATCTCCTGAATCCTCATGTTCGTTGACGATGTTAACAATGCTCGGCGCCACAGCGAGCGCAACAACTCGAAGGACAATGGAGAGGGCCTCGCGGGCCCTACGGATGGTCTGATACAGCGCCCGCTGCTCATTCAGGAAGCCAGGATCATCGGACACCTATGAGAACCTTCGAGAAACTGAGACGGCATGAAACGGTAAGTCCGCGCTTGGGAGCTCTGGTTTATTTCAAACTTGTATTAACATACAAGTGTAATTTACTCGTCATCGGAAACAACGCGTAAAATACAGGCGTAATGAAAACGAGGGCCCGAGGTCTGTAAGTAAAACCGGCGGGTTACGCGTGTAATTTGAGAGACGAGTGTATATTACGAGCACTGCTATATGGACGACATTACCAGACGATACATGCACCACGTGCGTATCATGCCATCCATGGGCAAGGCTGAAACAACAGCTAACGGCTGGATTAGCAATCGTTCGAGGGTCGTTCAGCGTTTTTATCGTGTGTGAAGTACTTCCGATATTTTACTAGTAGAAATCGACCAACCAAGCGCCTTCGCCTGAGACCATCTGCTTTAATTTACAAGCGTCAGTTTTACAAGCGGATTTGGTTGGAAAACGACAATCCAATCACGGCCTAATATCATGAGTTGGTCGGAAGATCATATGGTTTCACGTCTAACCTACCCGACTTGTTGTATAGGCTATGAATGAAACATCAGACGATGAACTTCTTAAGCACGGAAACAACAGAAGAGGATGATCTTCTTAACAAGCAAATCACTGGCATTAGATCGACATGCAAAACAATACAAAGCATTATTCTCAGGAGGCACGGTGAATAGCTCGTGATGCCGCATGCCACAACATTCCAAGCTCAACTTTGCAATCAAACACAAGGCCTGGCATTACATAGACAATATTCAGAACAAACTCTTAACACAGGAATATCTCGGCAGAGTAACTATTTACTTCTAAACTGAACACAGGAATAGGAAAAAACAATCGACGCTGCTCACAGCAAGGGCGTCCTACTCAAAAATATCAAATGCATGTCTTCTGGCTAACATCAATGAGCAATTTTTGACAAGGTTTTCCAATTCCAATATATTAAACTAACATCTTCTTGCTAACATCAATGATTAAACTTTGACAAGCTTTTCCCATTCAAAATATGTAATGCCTATGATCGTGGAGTCCTGTCGTAGCTTCTTGTACTTGTTTGGGCACTTTTTGCCCAGGGCACTCCACGTGTTGTTAAATTGCCAATGGTCTCTGCAGACTAGTCATGTCACCGGTGTCTAATAATACTCTGTAAAGCTTCTCGGTCATTCCTTCTGTAATGTAGCGCAAACAGTGACTGCTTCTTTCTGCAAAGTGGAATGACCAACTGGACCCAGTAATGCAGCAGTTTGCCTTGGACACATTGGCTCCTTTTGTGCAGTTCAACTAAAATCGAAGTCGGAATAAAACTGAGCTTTAATTTTGATATCCTTGTAAGCAACAATAGGTATAAGGGAAACAATTACTGAGAAATAACGGTTGATGACTTGTACTCCCAGAAGAAAAGCATCTACTGATCTACTTTATCTTAATGGGAAACAAAGCAGGAGAGTAGCAATTCTCCATCAGTGTGATTCATTCATATTGACTGAGACATTATCTTAACAATGCCTTGTTTCAACATGTATAAAGAACGACAAAGCAGAAAAGTACCATTCCTAAAACAATGCAACTGATTCATTTTAACAGAGACATTATCTTAACATTACCTTGGTTAAACATGTAGAAAGAACTACAAAGCAGGATAGTACCATTCCTAACAAGTGTTCAGTTTTGAACTAAGATTCAGTAGTTAATTAATTCTGAGAGTGGCATTGCTTAATTTTACCAGCGGCATTAGATTAATGAAAAGCATAAACAGTTCCAGGGGAGAGTGGGCGCAACAATAGTATGTGCTTCCATCTACTTATAAAGGGGGTGATGCAGAGTTTGTTGTAACAAAGCAACAAGCATCATGTCTGGGTTGGTCCCATTTTTGTTCACTACTTAATGGGAAAAGACAGCAATACAATAGCTTCAATTCAACATTTATTTAAAACAGTACCAATACAAGTAGCGCAACATCTCAAAGCACACTGCACAATCATGTGGATGAAGGCCTGTACTGACCTTTCATGAGACGGACAAGATAAAATACGAATCTGCCAACACGAATAGGAAATCCAATCTCGTTTTGTGCAGTTGCACTAAAATCAAGCAAAGTGTTTCGCATAGCGAAGAAAAATGTCGCAATAGCAACAAGTTGAATAGATATCCCTGTTTAAACAGAGGCAAAAAAGGAATCAATTACTGGCTAATAAAGGAGGATGAAACATGCGGCCACAAAAATGGTAATCCCGCCAATCCCTAACAAGTGTTGCAGTTTTGAAATAAGATTCAGTAGTTAATTCTGAGAGTGGCATCAATTACTGGCTTATAAAGGGGGTGATGCTGAATTTGTTGTAACAAAGCAACAAGCATCATGTCTGGGTTGGTCCCATTTTTGTTCACTACTTAATGGAAAAGACAGCAATACAATAGCTTCAATTCAACATTTATTTAAAACAGTACCAAAACAAGTAGCACAACATCTCAAAGCACACTGGACATCATGTGGTTGAGACCAAGATTTGAAACAACTCGCCACGAAGACTGGAAACAAATCTCGATCTCCTTTTGTGCAGTTCCACCAAAATTAAGCAAAGTCACCGGTGTGACATTCAAGTTGAACTGCACAAAACACTCTTAAAAAATAAGTGTTTCGAGTAGCGAAGCAAAATGTCGCAATAGCAACAAGTTGAATCAATAGCCTGTTTTAAAAGAGGCAAAAAGGAAACAATTACTTGCCGATAAAGGAGGATGAAACAAACGGTGACAGAAAGAAGCATCTAACTTATCTAGGATGGAAAACAAAGTAGGACAGTAGCATTTCTAAAACGGTTGCATTGATTCATATTAACAGAGACATTCTCTTGAAACAACATTCGTTAAAAAATGTAATTTACTTTTAACAGTGGCATTGCTTCAATTTTCCGGCGGCATTCTTAGATTAACAACAACAAAATAGCTGTATGGGACATGCCAGCACCATGTGCGTCCACACGTATAAATGGGTGATGCAGAGTATGTAGCCAAGCAGCATATATGCGCTGGTCCCATATTTGTTCTCTTTGAACCTTCTTCCTATGTGAGGGCAGCAAATGTAGTCTTGCACAAACTACCCGACCCCCCAGTTTCTTTCCCTTTTCAACAAAGAGATCGGTTCCTTACAGATGTGTGTACTGGGTTACCCCCTTTTTCCCTTTTCGACCTACAAAGCGGCTGGATAGCCAGTCTATACTACTTTCTGCCCCTCCTTTCCTCATTGAACCACGTCCTAGATTCTTGCTCCAGCCCACCGCACCCTTCTTTCCTCTTTGAACCAAGACCTAGATTCGACTACAGATCGAAAAAGATCCACATGCAGCTAGAGCAACGACGGTTTCAAAGAAACTTATACCTTAGCGTCATCGGGATGTGGCAAGGCGTGCGGCGGGAGGCCGGATCTGCCCACACTACGTACGGCAGCGAGGAAGAAGGGGTCGGTGGCCCACCTGCACAGGCAGTGGGTGAAAGAGAATAGCGCAGCCGGCAGTGGATTGCCTCCCTCGCCGAAGGCGACAGAGTGAATGCTGCACCTCCTCCCCTTCCCGGTGCGACGGGATACGGACGCCTCCTTCACCAGCTGTGAGGGGGGGACAGAGAGACAAGAGGCCAACGCAGTCTTGTTTAGATCAGGTGAAGAGAGGGTGAGAGACTATGAATATAGCAAACCCTAGCAAATGAACGCCGAGCCTCCAGCATGTAACATATATGTAGTGCGGCGAGCGTGTGGAGAGTGCAAACCCTAGCGAACAAGCGCTGAGGCTCCCGCTTATATATATACTACTGTAGTATGGACTGAGCTCCGGTGCCTTCACTGCACCTGCTTTTGGCTGTATGACAGGTGAGCCAGCCACATTTTGGGCCCACCTGTCATAAATCCAAAGGCAGGTGCACTAAGTCAATGAAGCTGCGTCCATATAGTACTCTCGTGTATACGACTAATATATAGTGGAGTGGTTTTCTTATTCTCTCCATAACAATCATTTTAAATTGTGTAAGTACGAAACGAAACTCTTTATTTAATGTACAGTGAAGAAAACTAGTACTACTTCCGATGAACTAACGATCCACGCCCACGCGTCCTGGTCGCACTTCCTGTCCTTCACGTGTGGTACACTACCCTCCCTTAAGTGAACAACCACACATGCGCCAAATTATTGGAAACGTGTGAGAGTGTGTACAAATAAAGAATTTTAATTTCAATTATCGGAAAGGTTTGAGAGTATTACAAAGTTTGACTTCAGTCAAATTTAATATGTGGAGTAAATAAAAATGAAGGGCTACTACGTCCATCCGGGTTTTTAGTCCACACCATTTTTTAAATCAAAGTTAATAACTGGACAAATAAAATTACAGAGGAGCTGGAGACAAAGTTGTGAGAAGGCTTAGAAATCAATACAAAACTTATGCTCTTAGTACCAACGTCGATCCTTCTTCGAGGTCATGAGCATCGATAGGTCATCGTGGTGATGCATCATCCATTTGTTCCCTTCCCCCAGCTGCGGGATCAGGCCCATCGTTCTATGCTTGTGAAGAGAGCAACCTAAGCAAGCAGGCTTGTAGCTTAGGCTCCTGCTAGTGTATATATAGTGGTTTTCTTTTTCTCTCCATATCAACCATTTTATATTGCGTACGTGTCATTCAAGAGTGAAATGATGGTTGCTTCTTCCGACTAACTTACTGTGTGATTTGACTGCTCCTTAGTGGCCCCTACACGTACTCCCCCTACGTGTATGCAACAGTCACACATACACATGGACGCAAAAACGCGCGCGACGCCCTAATGCATGCATGTCCGAGCACACGACGGAACACACATAGTCACACTCAAGTGCTCAACCTACACATGCATGCACACACACACTCAGTCAGGGTGAGCTAGTGACCGTATAAACACCGGAAAATATATATATTGAGCACAATGAGCGTATTATGAAGTCCACTGACCGTATTTTTACAAATATACAGTGACAGACAGTGCATTTATCTCGTTTGAAATTAAGCCATATTAACCGGAGAGGAGGCAGTATGGACTAGCATTACTTTGCTGTGTCCCGTCAACTTGCCGTACAAGGAGAAGGTTGCAGGACGGGAGAAGCTTGCGCGCGGTGGCTCGCAGGACAAGGAGAAACTTTTGACTAATGCAAGCTCTCCCTCGCTCAGGCGGTGGACGTGCAACAGTTAATTCGGTGTCAGATTGCCAGAAGCATACACTATACTACTAATGCTATTATTGTTCGACTTCACGAATAGGAAAACAACCAAGCGCAAAGATTACTAGTACTACTACTATAGTCTATAAAGGTACGTACTATACTAGTACTAGGAACCGGATGGAGGAGCGTCTGCACTCTTATTATAATTTTAAAATGTGATAAAGCAATCTTCAACACATTTGGTTCTCTTCGAGGGTTCTCGCATGTGATAATGGAAGTTGATTGCATGGAACACTCGCCACAATTCTCGCTTAAGTCTGGCTCATATCCTGTTACAAATAGTAGCGCTCGGTAATATTTCCTCTTTTTTTGTTATTCAGCATGTAAACAGGTCACCAAACCTTGCGGCGCATCTTCGTGCGAACCGTGCTTACTGCACTTTGAATGTGGCCGAGAGCTGGCTTGATGAAACACCTCGCTTCCTACTTCTTTTTTTGCGGGGTACCTCGCTTCCTAGTGACCAGTGTCTTGGATGATCGTCCTAAGAATGCTTATATATGAATAAAGCTCTCTCATTTACCCACAAAAAGATTAAGCCATATTAACCGGAAAGGAGGGAGTATGGACTAGCACTACTTTTTGGTGTGTCCCGTCAACTCGCAAAACGAGGAGAAGCTTGCAGGACAAGGTGAAGCTCGCTTACGCCTTTTGACTAATGCAACCTACCCTCGGTGGACATGCATCAGTCCATTCGGTGTCAGATTGTCAGAGGCATACACTGTAGTACCCATCATGCGGAGTACCATCATTGTTCGACTTCATGAAGAGGCGAAGAGCCAAGCGCAGTAGTACGAGTAGTACTACTACTAGAACCACATGGTGGAGCGTCTGTACTCTTATTTTTTTATCTCTGATAAAGTACACGTTTATTCCGAAGAAGGGCGGAAAACGGCTGCCCAACATGTAATGAATGATATCGATCAACCAACCATGCTCGAATATATCTTGGCCTCCGTGCGAGCCCGTCTGTTTGTTCTCGCTCCTCATCTCTCTCAAGGAACGACGGGTTGGCTCTTTGCCGTCAATTGAGATCGGTTTGCTCACACTCCTGTCCCACATGTCAGTGATATGCCAAGAGGAGGTGCGTTGACCGACTGGCCATACGCGTACTTGGTTTTACACCTTCATACTACTCCTCCCTCCGTCACAGTTTACAGGGCGCGCTTCATTATGATGCATTTCTCTCAATGCATTTCCACCACCAGAGAGACTTTAGACGCGTTTGGTTTAATGCTCAATTAATTAGGGCATGGTAACCGCAATCAAGTCCACAATTTTCTCTCCATGTACTGTACTACTACGGAGTGGAGTAAGTGCATGCATGTGTGTACCCGGGGTGGAAGCACTGCATGCATGTGTGTACGCATTATTCCCTCTAGTAATAGACGCCGTGCTATAACTACCAATGCTATTTTTCGGGCCGATCGCTAGTCGCCTTGGTCCCACAGATTTTTTTTCTTTTTTTGAAGCGCGCTATATAAACAGTGACGGATGGAGTAGTATGAGCGGATTCAAAGAAGAGCGTATTGATGGTTGCTTCTTCAGAGCAACTTACAGTGGGAAAGGTGGTGCTTATGATTTGACTGCTCATTACTCACTATTAATGCGGCGCAACGACCGGGCTGAGTCTCCCATGCGGTTGTGCACTACCCCCTCAGTTCTTAAATATACTCCGGAGTATTTGTCTTTCTAGAGATTTCAATGAGTGACTACTCAAATATTTGTCTATTTAGAGATTTCAAATGGACTGGCACATACGGATGTATATAGACATATTTTAGAGTGTAGATTCACTCATTTTGCTCCGTATGTAGTCACTTGTTGAAATCTCTAGAAAGACGAATAGAATATTTAGGAACGGAGGGAGTACACATACGAAGCAAAATGAGTGAATCTACACTCCAGAATATGCCCGTTTGAAATTTGTAAAAAGACAAATATTTAGGAACGAAGGAGTATAATTTTGTGCATGGCACATGGACCCGGATGATGGAGAGGCTTCTGGCAATGCTATCAAGCTTCCATCATTTGTTTACATAATTGACGTACTATACAAATAATTTTCCAGCTACATGAAATTGTACAATGGTGTGAGCTTTCAGCTTTTGTTTCGCGTGTCTTGCCATCAATGCTCTTTCGGAAACAATAAAAAACTAACTTCCTTGCTAATGCATGTCAATTATTAGCAGATCAGAGCTAATAATTACATCACAACTGAAGACAAAGTTGTGAGAAGGTGTTAAATTAAAATTGATCCATGCTTTCATTGGCAGCAACGTCCCCCCAGCTCTGTCTAAATCAACAAGGCATGTTGGGAAAAAAGTAGCTGTCTGGAGCATGCAACATTCCGATCATTTTGTGCAGTTCCACTAAAATAGAGCTCAGCGTCCCTGTTCCAAAGATATTAAGTGTGATTACGATAATAGAGGACTGCTGATGAAACAATAAACACACAAATAGAAGCCGGTCACCTTTGTAGTCTCTCTTAAGACTAACTAGTTGGAGAAGATTAGGCTCGGAGTTGGATGAGGAGGATAGAGCAAAACCAATCTCCATTTGTGCAGTCGCACTGAAATGTAGAGACGTTGCCCGTGTGACATTTTAGTACAAATGCACAAAACACTCTTAAGAAAAAAGTGATTTGTGCAGTTCACCAAAAGGTCGCAATAGCAACGAGTAGAAAGGAAACAATTACTGGCCAATAACAGTTGATGACACATGCGACGACAAAAAAGAAGCATATTCCTTGTCCTAAGGGAAGATAACAACACGGTTGTGTTTGTCTAAAACGGTGTGAGGACGAGAATGCAATATGGAAAGTACGCCGGACGAGCTACGTTTTGGGCAAAGAACTATGGAAGATCCACATGCAGCGACGTGGGAAGACGGGCAGTGGAGCAAGGCCGGAGGGGATACGTGGAGGTCGTCGGGATGTAACTAGGTGAGCGGCGGCGGGCGGAATCTGCGAGCAGGTGGCGTAGGCCCTGCCGCGCCGGAGCTTGGTCAGAGAGAACGGCGTGTACCGCAGATCGGGACGTGCTGCCTCGGCGCCGTCAAACGGAGAAACGATGCACTTCCTCCTTTTCCCCTCGCGCACGGGATGCGGCCGGATCAGTGACCAACGGTGAGAGAGAGAGAGGCCACCACAGCCTTGTGTGACATACTGTGAAGATCGACAAACCAGGCAGGCAGGCTCCATTGTATATAGTGAGCGGACTACCTTTTTCTCCACAAAAATTGTTTTATATTCTGTGTACGTGCCATTGAGCGCTATAACTTTATTTAAAAAAATAACGCGGCAATGCGTCAAGTCGAACTTTGTTTCGTGCACGCGTGGTACACGACCTCCCTAGGTAAACAACCACTACAGGCGTTCAAATTAGCACGTGGGCTGCCATTTCATAAAGAAATGAGCTCCATCGTGTACCCGCACGGGTGTGGCTAGGCACGAAGCGTGAGTATGTGCACGGTGCACCTATTCTCTTCTTGTATACGTACACCACCTATGTGGGGTTGTGTGAGAGAGATACAAACCTAGAGAGATATAGT
>NC_057802.1:478966336-479006265 GCF_018294505.1 Triticum aestivum | reverse complement strand
ATGCAATGTGTGTGAAATAGAGTCCTGGATATAACATATATATAGAGGGGGCGATCCACAAGAAGAGAGTGGAGGTATCATCGGCTTGAGGTGTCCATAGAATCGAAGAGAGGGATGATGTGTGTGTGTGTGTGTGTGCGCGCGCGATCGATAAAGAGTGCCATCGAATTTGTGCGTGCCCACGTCAAAGATATAGAGTGGCTGGCCTACTGGAACGTGAGATGGGACATGTGCAGTTTGTCTCTGTGGCATGGATACCTACCTGCAGCGCTCGACTATCGGTGTGTGGTGGGGGAAGAGGGAGGCCCAATTAACTATAGAGGTACAATGGCTGGTATATGTGTGGAGGAGGAGAGAGGCCTACCTCATGTATTAAGGAGATCGGCCAGCCTCATGTATTAAGGGAGATCGATCGGCATCCATGCATATGTGCAGGAGAGGAATAAGGTTGGGAGAGAGACAGAGCTAGAGTGTTGGAGGGGGTGGTAGTGGAGTTGCTTCTAACAAATGGTGGGATAGTCTTGCTAGACAAACGGAGGGCACGCCCGCAATATCAATAAGAGAGGAGATGGCTGCTTGTTGTCTGTGCACGTGCGTGTGAGAGACGGGTCAGGAGGCATGCACGAATGATGAGGGGGGACGATGTGGCTGTGGTAAGCAGACGTAACTACATAGGAAGATCAATCGCCCTTTGTTAGAGAAAGGAGAGACATAACTTGTGAGGTACATCGATCGATGGGGGGGTAGTTAAAGTCGATCTAGGTATATGTTGGGAGATCGATCGGTATACATGCATGTGTATGTTAGAAGCAAATGAGGCACGAGGAGAAGGATAGAGAGAGAGGGATGCATGTAGGAGGTGGTACGAGAGGCATACTATATCGAGGGGGAGGAGTGTGCGAGTACGAGAACGATGAAAAGAGTGGTGGGAGTGAGGCATGGACGGTGACAAGAGAAGAGGGGAAGCTTGTGTTTGTGCTAGGCACACCTGGCTAGAGAGGCATATCGATCGATGTGTGCCGTAAAGAAGGAGCTGGGGGGCCTACACACACCGTGGGTGAACGACCTGAAGTGAAAAGACGAATTTGCGCGATGGAGCTAGAGAATGCTGAGGGAGGGTGAGAGGGATGCGGGCGTGTGCATGCACATGAGAAAGTTAGCGCTAGCTACAAAGATAAGAGGGTTGTGTGGGTGTAAAAGACGAATAGAGATCATATATACTTCATTATAAAAAGCGAATTAGGATATTTGAAGAATTTATCATAGTGTTTCAAACCGACGCATGTGTGAATATATATAACGGTGATACACATGGTGTGGTTATGAACATGTTATACTACATTTAATATATTTTATCTCTACTCTTATAAAAAAATGGAGTTGTTGATGATGGTGTGCCTGCCATCCTGCATTATAGGCCATCCGATTTATATCTGGCGGATAGCAAGGAAACTATGATGGTTGAAGTTGGCAACAATCATGATTGTAGATTCTTATTAAAATAGAGAAATGAATTCAAATTTAGTTCGAATTGCAGCGGTAGTATAGACATTTGGAATGCACTAAAATGTTGGTATGAGTAGGTTACATGCATTATACAGCAAGCGAAAAAATTTAATCGGACATAACATGGATTCATACTCCCCCCTTCCATCTATATAGGGCGTAATGAGATTTTTAAGACCGCCTTTGACTATTGACAAGATTAATAGTACATGACATGCACAATGTGAAAATTATATCATTGAAAGAACCTTTCACAGACGAATTTAACGGTGTGCTTTGTGTACGTTGCATGTCATATATCATTGCTCTAATATTTGGTCAAAGTTAGCATCAAAAAACGCATTAGGCCCTATATAGATGGAAGGAGGGAGTAGCTTTGAATAGCATTTGTATAGTAAAACGGGGCAAGACTCTCTCTTTGTGTGGTGTGAATAGTTTTATTTTTTTCGTTTTCTTTTTGGTTGAGGGAAGTGCGAATTGATTTGGTACGTACAAGTACAATATTACTACACGTTAGGCTTGTCCCTAAAATTCAACCCGCGTCTTGTTATATCCCGAAAATTCAGATATCGTGCTCCCAAAACTGGCGCCTTCACAACCCGCGCCTTGCTATCCCGAAATTACAACGCGCGCGAAAACTCCCTCCAGCTGCCAAATCCCGACACGCGAAATCCCCCTTCTAACCCTGAGCCGAAAGGGCCGCTAGATCAAATCGGTGGGGGTACTTTTGTAACACACCCTACATTTTGGACAAGCGTGTCCCTATGTCATGCTTCACCCCCTCCCATCGCCCCCTTTTCGCCATTCGAAATCCCAGGCCGCCATAACATCTCCGCTCCAGCCGCGAAACCCCACCCTCCTCCATCCGCCACGTCACCGTTGCCCAGCCGGAGCCTCTTCCCCGACGACGTCGTCCACCGCAACAGCTCGACGTCCCTCGTCCACCTCCCCGGATGAGGATCCGTCGTCCATCTCGCCGTCCCACCAGTTCAGCTGCCCCGTCCTCCACCTCCAAGGAGCTGCTCCGACGATCGCCTCGTCCATCGCGGCTGCTCCATCCCCACAGCGCCGCCTTAACCTACTCCACCGGAACCGCAGCATCCTCACCGACTCCCCGGACGAAGCCGAGGCCTACTCGGCGCCACCAAAGAGGTTGTACACTTATCGCATCGCACCTTCTCCTTAACTCGACCTCCCGGCGCCGACGGTGCTCCATCCCGCACCCCCATGGAGCGGCTACCTTGAAGCCGGCGCCGCGGGCGACATCTCCACGGCGGCTCTCCCCCAGTGCGAGGCCCCTTCTGCGAAGGCGTCCATACCAGCCGGATCTGCTGCTGCTTTGGCTCTTGCTCGCTTGCTCGCGCTACTGCTCCGGCTCTCGCTCGATCGCTCGCTCGCCCAGCTGCTGCTGCTGCTGCTCTCCCCCTCGCTTGTGCTGCTGCTCTGCTCCGATTAAGCCACACTTCAGTCGACTGAATCGAATTTTGGGTCAGTCCATTTTCAGGGGTTGGGGGGGCTCGCCGGAGTTAAGGAAGAACCACCCGCAGTGGGGACGGGGGCTCGCCGGAGAGGTACCCCACTATCTATCTTAGGGTTCAGGGTGGGGGCGGGGGCCTAGAGGGCTGGCCGGGGCGGCGGTGGCGAGTTGTTTCAGGGCGCTGGGGCCGGCGGTTCGGCCGGTGATGGCTGGCGGCTCAGGGGGGGTGCAGGTTGAAGATGAACTACAGGCCCTCCCTAAACTACATGTCAAGTGCCTCTCTGCTACCATTGCGTTTAGTTTCGAAAGTAGCATTCAGATTCCACAGTAAATTTTAGTTTCGGCAGTTAAGTTCAGAGTCAACAGTTTTTACCTCATCTGTTGTAGTCAGGTGGTTTTTGGTGATGTTAATTTTACATCCATTTTACATCATCTATTGGTGATGCTATTAGAATCGCACTTGAGATTGATGATGTCTGTCTTGTGCTGCTTCAGCCTTGACGTCTTACGGCTCACTGGAGCTGCTCCAATGACAAAACGATCCATCACAACAGAGCAGTGCCCTGGACGCCGTCTACAGATTCCTCAGATCTTCCTCCACACCTCCGACAGCCACCTCTGCCTCAACTGCTTCAGTGACCAAACCAATGATGCTGAGGTCGACACGGCTACGGCAAAGAGGTTGTACACCTGTTGCATCACTTATTACTATACATTCACGTCGATCCATTAGGGCTATTTTGGTTCAACGGAAAAACGTCGATCCACTGGTTGTTACCATCACTCTAAATTTCTGCATGCTCTCCTTACATAATCTCACCATATTTTTTTCGTATGCATGTCAGATATTGTACACAGTCATGCTGAACATGTAGAGAAAAAGAGAAGAGTTTTGCGCGGCAATACAATGTCATGCAGACATTGCTCCATGGTGGGTTCAATGGCAAACCCTCCCCACCCCTCTCCAGATTGTAATCCAGAGGAAGATATTTGTTCTGAGGCGGATTCAGACGCCGCTGACCACTCCTATTTACCCCACAAGGTGTTTGCTCTACCTTGGCATGATGATGTTAGTCATATCATGCATATATTGCCTTGCAGTGCCTACTTTTGACATCATATATGTCATCTGCTTAGTTTAGACATGTTCTGTAATGCCACCTGTTTAGTTTCTATATAATATATGGGAATTATGCAGTCTCATGTCTTTTAGCCAGCCATAATATATGTGAAATGTGCAATGCCATCTTGTTTAACCAGGCATCATATATTTGAATGATATCTTGCCCATCCTTTTCTTCATTACATTTCCATTTGTCGACAATGTTTGTACATTAAACTACTCTTCCTGTGAATCAGCCATTTGGGTGGGAGATGGAAAAATCTGGAGTGAAAACAAGGCCTTCAGAGCAGACAGTGCTACCTGTCGAAGCAGATCTCTTGTTGGGTCCCGATAGCTCCTCAGAGATGGATTCAGAGACAGATGACCAGTCCTATTCCCCCATTGAGGTGTATGCTCTAACTTGGCACGGTTATACTGCTCATATCATGCATACGGTGTCTTGCATTGCATAGTTTAGACATCATATACACAATATACAACACCATGTTCTTAGTTCAGACATCATATCGAATGCCCTCTGTTTAGCATATAAATCACATATGTGAATTGAATGATGCGATCCTGATTACTTAGATAACATGTAGGTGAATTATGTCATGCGATCCTGTTTAGTTATTCATCATATCTTTGAATTATGTTATGCTATGCTATCCAGTTTAGATAGACATCATACATGTGAAATTATGTCATGCTATCCGTTTTAGTTAAACAATATACATGTCAACTATTTCATGCCCTCTTTTTTCCACACTATCTGCATCTGTCTCTCATACAATGTTTGTACATTCAACTATGTTTCCTGTTTATCAGCCATTTGAATTGAAGCGGGTGATGCCAGTATCTAGCGGACTAAAAACACGGTCTTCAAATAAAACAGTGCTACCTCTTGGTGGAGATAGCACCCCGGTTGTACATGCACAAGAACCAACCCTACCACACATAACCCAAACTCTCACAGATTGTACCCCTACTGCGATGGACAATGAACCAGCTTCACCCAATCTAACCCCAACCCCAGCCGATAGTAACCCAGTTCCTGTTGACACAACACCATCTCCACCACAGAGCTCCCAAACAAGAGCAGTTAGTAAGGCAGCTCCAATGCCCAAAGGGCCAGTACTATCACGGCGAACCCCAACTCCACCAGTTAGTACGCCTATTCCTGTGGAGGAAGCACAACCAGCTAGTCGTAGTTTAGCATCTATCACATTTGATGTTGTTAAATCGTATGTGCGTATCTTCCCATCTTGGAAATATTATACTGAAGATGAAGGAAAATGCCAGTTGCAGGTGTTTGTCCAGGAGTTATGTGCAAGTAATGTTATTCATGGCAATTACTTTGCTTCGTCCCATACATCCTACCTCCATGATGGTTATAATACAGCAAATTTTCCCATTTTTCTCTATAGAGAAGGACCGATTTGGAAACTCAGGATGAGGTAACCTGTGCTAATACCTCTGCTATCTTCAAGAATGCTTGGTGGCAGTATCGGGATTACCTGAAGAAAACGTACTTCACCGGCAAAGAAACTCATCAAATTCCCTTACGTTCTCCTGAGACACATTTACTGGACGATGACTGGGAACGCCTTGTTCTGTACTCGTTCCGAACCAAGAATGTGGTAAGGTCTATGAGCTCATTTTCTATTTTTAAGTATTATATTCTTGCATCTTACTGTACTCTGTTCATGTAGAACAAGTGCCTAAACCTGAAGAACAAGTGTTCTAATTTAAGATTCCATTGCTATCATAGTTCAAAAAAGCGCTAGGCGTTAATTGTGCGTTTTGCCACCGCCTCGCGCTTTACTGACCAAAGCGCATGCTTATGCGCAGTTATGCACAGATTATGCGTAGTTATGCGCAATGCATTTTGCCAACGCCTAGAACCTAGGCGCGCTTAAGCGCCCGCTTCGGCGCGCCTTTTTTTAACTATGATTGCTTTGCTCTTGTATCGCTGTATTTACTCATACAAACTTATTTTTAAATTGAAGGATCCAATCGAAACTCCAATGGCACAGCAGGTATGTTCATGCATGTTTCTTTAACAGGTTTGCTCTTATCAATAGCCCTGATGATTTCAATTTCAATTGTGTATACAGTTGACTTTCATATCATGCACATTACTGGCATCACAACAGAGCCAATAGTGTTGTTGTACATGTAGACCCGTGGTACCCATCTGAAATCTTGTTGTGCCGTGTAGTTTCCCATGCTTTGTATTCTTTCACTGCTGCTTTGTCTTGAACTGATATGATTTGAACCGTGTCTCTATTTTGATTTGGCAAGACAATGCAGTGACCATAGGACATAGATATATGTTTGTTTGATGCTTTTATTATGTACTAGTACTTGGCAATGGAAGACTTGGTAGTTTAATCCTGTCCACCTTAGTAATGAACTGGTTCACCGAAATGAGTTTCATAGACTAGTACATGCTAAACTTGTTATGTGTCTGCTTGTTTCTTCTTTTAGAATGCTGGCAGAATATTGGGGAAGAGTGCCTTATTAAGCAATGGTAAAGGAAGTAATGCAGATAAGGTTCAGGATAGTGACACATCCTTGTCGGTCTCCAACAAAGCTGATAAAACAGCTAAGGAAGACTATCTTGAAGACAACGAGACAACCCCAAAGTCCTGTCTTGGTTTAGTGTTCGAGTTACTGGCCACTACCGCTTGCACAAGCTATTCAAATCACTGTCTGAATCAGTTCAGTTTCTTGAGTCTCAACTACAAGCTGAAAGACATCGATCAGCTGTGCTGCAACAAGAAGCGGAAGGACTGCGGAAGTCCCTGGAGCATTCAAATGCATACTTTCTGGTGCAACAGCAAGCGTTGGAGGATTTTAGCGCCAAACAGGACAAAGCTAATCAGCTTGCTAAGCTTATTGCCAGCATGGTGGATACCCAGGATAACGTTTCTTGAGCTCTTCTGAAGTTGTTTCAGTTATGCTCTTGTTTTGCTGCCACGTTTATTTGCACTGGTGGCCAATTTTGACGGCCAGTGTATGTAATGTGCTGCTTTGTTCCCTATATTTGCACTGGTGGCGAACTTTGATGCCCAGTGGATGTAATATGTGTAATAGCGGTAATAGGCTAGCGTTAATTGCTTGCTTATTTATTTCCTTATTGTCTTGTTTAGTTGTTTGCTTGTAGTCACTGCAGTTCTTTTTCTGTTTTTTTCTAGTGGCCACAATAGCCTATTTTTGGTAACTAGGCCAAAATAATCATGGCAACACACGGACTGTTGTAACCATGGGCCTCCTGCAGGCCGTATGATCCATGGGCCTTCGTCCGGTCGTAGGATCCATCGGCCTTCTATACGGGCCTTAGGGTCCATGGGCCTTCTACGGGCCGTAGGGTCCATGGGCCTTCTACGGGCCGTACGATCCATGGGCCTTCTACGGGCCGTACTATCCATGGGCCTCATAGGGGCCGTAGGATCCATGGGCCTTCTACGGGGCGTATCATCATTTCGCCAATCATGGGCCGTACTATTCGTGGACCATAACGGGCCGTTGCCGTATTTGATAACTCTTTGAAAACAGCCCAACGGTTTTTTTGACATGAAAACGGCCCAACGTATTAACAGTCCGCAAACGGGCCGACAGTAATGACGGGCTGAATTTGGCCCACAAGCAGAAAATGACAGTAACGGGCCGTATGTAACCGAATGCTGTAAATGAGCCCAAGAATCAATGGGCCCTGAGAAGGCCGAAAGATAACTTGGGCTGGAAACGGCCCAATGGAATAACGGGCCATTAATGGGTATAAAGTGATACACTGTTCATTACGGGCCAGTTTCACCACGGGCCGTTAATGGGCCAAGAGTTACAAAGGTCCTCATATGGGCCGAAAGAAGTCATGGGCCACACATGGGCCGGAAGTTAAAACGGGCTGAATCATATTGGACGGCCCAGATGACGCTACTGGGCCTAATTCGGATAGGGCGTAACGGGCCCTGGGTTAGCGGGCTGTAAATGGGCTATATGCGAACAGGCCGTTAGCAGGCTTTCCGTGGGCCGGCCCGCCACCTTTTGACCAAGTCAAACGGGCCGGCCTTTTCACAAGAATGGGCCTCTGTTGGGCCGTGCCACGTGTCGCCGTATCATAGGCGCCTTCGGTCCAATGAGCGGATGACATCTGTCCCAACGGTGAGCTGACACGTGTTTCCTCCAGCCAATGATGATTTTACACGTGGAAAATCCCCATTGGTCGGGGCTGTTAATAGGTTATCGGATCCAAAACCCGACCCGATAGCTTAACGGTGTTCCGTTACGGTGGATGCCACGTGTCGATCACCCTTGACGAAAGCACTTCTGTGACGCGCGATTTATCGTCATGGAAGTGGACACTTCCATGATGATAATTTTGGCAATGTCATGGAACACTTCTACGACAGCACAGGTATGACTAGCTTGATTCTGTCATAAATTTGTCATGGATGTACATGCATGACAGAAAACGCGACCTACTGTGACAAACACGTATCATCACGGAAGTGTATTTTTTTTGTAGTGTTTGCTCCCAGGCATCTTCATGAGGTTGTAGGCCAGGTGAGTCGCCGCCATGAACTGAGCGAGAGCTGGGTACCCGAGGATGGCGTTGTATGGGAGACCGATGCGGGCGATGTCAAAGTCTACCAGCTCAGTGCGGTAGTTGTCGTGTGTGCCGAAGGTGATGGGGAGGCGGATCTGCCCCATAGAGTGGGAAGCTCCACCACCAACTCCTGAGAAGGGCTTGCTGAGGCTGAGCCACTCGACCGACACGTGAAGAAGGTTGAAGGCTTCCACGGAGAGCAAGTTGAGGCCGGCACCACTGTCGATGAGGGTCTTGGTAACAGCCACGTTGCAGATGGTGGGCGTGCAGAGCATTGGGAGCATGCCCGAGCCGGCGGTGGAACCGGGGTGGTCTTCTGAGCCGAAAGTGAGGTCGGCCTCTGGCGCAGCCCAACCTGGCGGAGCCCTCGGGCGCTCGGAGGTGGCCCCGATCTGACGGAGGAACGGCTTGACGTGGCGATCTGAAGGCGGTGCTTGAGAGGCGCCCAGCAGGGCCGCGACTGCGTGGTGCGCCGGCACCGTGTAACGGGCAGCGAAGAGGTCGCGGAGCTCCCCCCAGGACGCCACCGTGGATCCAGGGAGGTTGAGCAGCCAGGCGCGCAGCTCGCCGGCGAGGGCCATGGGGAACTAGTTGGCCATGATCTTGTCGTCGCCCCCGGCCTCGAGGACAGCCTCCGCGTACGCCAGCAGGAACGGCGATGGGTCTGCCGCGCCATCGTAACCCGGCGGCATCTCTGGCTTGAATTTGGTCGGCCACCGCACCCGCCGTAGGGCGGGGGCCAGGGCTCGGTACCCAGACGCCACGCTGTCGATGCCGGCCGCAGAGGTGGATGGCGGGGCACCTGCCATGGGGGCGAAGTGCGGCGGCGCGGGGCGCAGGCTGGTGGAGAGGAGCTACGGCGCACCCCTACCTGGCGTGCCAAATGTCGGATGTGGGGTTCCGGCAAACCCTTAAGGTTCGAACTCTGGGGTGCGCGCGAAGTCTTTCCCTCCTACCGATCCACGCCCTAGCTCGCTAAGATCTCGCGGACGAACTCGCAACACAGAAAGACACGAGGTTTATACTGGTTCGGGCCATCGTTGTGGTGTAATACCCTAATCCAGTGTGTGTGGTGGTGGATTGCCTCTTGTGCTGATGATGGACAGTACAAGGGGAAGAACAGCCTCCTGAGGTTGAGGTGTTCTTGTGGCTAGGGTAGGCTCTCGATCAGATCGGATCAAGCTGAGATGAGATGCCCCTACTGTGGTGGCTAATTCTACTTATATAGGCCCTGGTCCTCTCCCCAAATATTGAGCGGGAAGGGAGCCAACAACGGCGGGCAAATTTGAAGGGGGACAGCTAGTACAAGCTATCCTGGCAAAAGTGGTTTTCGCCTGCGAAAGGCTCTGGTGGTGACGCCATCTTGGGCTCCACGATGACCTCCGTCCTGCCGTCCTTCTGGTCTTGGCCTCATTGCACCGATATGGCAACCTTTGCCTGATGCCTCGGTACTCCTCGCCTGCGCTTGCCTCCTTAGCACCAAAGAGGAAACAAGGACGCTGCGCGCGCTGGCGCCCGCCTGGTCTCGATCGTCATGGCTCACGTCACGAGAGCCTCGTGAGGTTTGCCCCGCCTTGATATCTGCGCTCCTCAAGAGCCCGCCTGGCTAGGCCAGCCCTGAGGAGGTCTTGCGTCGCCCGCCTCGCGAGGCTTGGCCCCTCGCGAGGGTCTTGGATGCCTTGTTGATGAAGATGGGCCGGACGGCCTGCTAACTTAGCCACGCCGTGGGCCGCAGGCAAGCAAGTCTGGGGACCCCCGTTCCCAGAACGCCGACAGTGTACCTTGCAAATTATGAGAGAAAAGGCATTAGAATTACTCCAAAAAGCATTATTATGGATAAAAACATCATAAATAACAGTAAGAAAACATGATGCAAAATGGACGTATCAACGACCTACTCATTCCCGGTGGCGCCGGTACCAATACCTCAAGCACCTTGTCTGTTGCCAACCACGCTCAACCCTGGCATGTTACGGGATTCTCTTGTCAAATCCAAGAAATTTGTCAGTTATTTGGAGTATATCAGATACGTGCATTTTTGTGATTGAAACCATGGTCTCTCCTAAATATGTAAGTTTGTGATTTTTTAGATATGAAGTGGTTGTGGAATGTGGATCTACAAAGTACCTCGTGAACTACTAATTTAGCCTTTCTATCTACTTAATTGTGTGTTGAAACTTGTAGTTCATCCTTGGTGAAATTCAATATGCCATCCCTTCATGGAGAAATTTGTTCCTCAGTTCGGAATGCGGATGTTAAGTGAGTGACCCACTAAAAATTTGATCTGCTAAAATACATGCAAATGCAACTGTATTGTCTTGATGTTACCAAATGTTAACAATGTTCTTGGTTCTTGAATTTTAATATCGAAAACAATTTTTTATGTACAAAGAAGAGAAACGGTCATGATGCTATTATTGAAGGAAATATGCCCTAGAGGCAATAATAAAGTTGTTATTTTATATTTCCTTATATCATGATAAATATTTATTATTCATGCTAGAATTGTATTGATCGGAAACCTTAATGCATGTGTAGATACATAGACAAACACTGTGTCCCTAGTGAGCCTCTACTTGACTAGCTCGTTGATCAAAGATGGTTAAGGTTTCCTAACCATGGACATGAGATGTCATTTTATAACGGGATCACATCATTAGGAGAATGATGTGATGGACATGACCCATCCGTTAGCTTAGCATATTGATCGTTCAATTTTTTTATTGCTATTGCTTTCTCCATGTCAAATACATATTCCTTCGACTATGAGATTATGCAACTCCCGGATACCGGAGGAATGCTTTGTGTGCTATCAAACGTCACAATGTAACTGGGTGACTATAAAGATGCTCTACAGGTATCTCCGAAGGTGTTTGTTGGGTTGGCATAGATCGAGATTAGGATTTGTCACTCCGAGTTTCGGAGAGGTATCTCTGGCCCCTCTCGGTAATACACATCATAAGAAGCCTTGCAAGCAAAGTGACTAATGAGTTAGTTACAGGATGATGTATTACGGAACGAGTAAAGAGACTTGCCGGTAACGAGATTGAACTAGGTATGAAGATATCGACGATCGAATCTCGGGCAAGTAACATACCGATGGACAAAGGGAATAACGTATGTTGTCATAACGGTTCGACCGATAAAGATCTTCGTAGAATATGTAGGAGCCAATATGAGCATCCAGGTTCCGCTATTGGTTATTGACTGGAGAGGTGTCTCTGTCATGTCTACATAGTTCTCGAACCCGTAGGGTCCGCACGCTTAACGTTCGATGACGATTTTGTACTATATGAGTTATGTGATTTGGTGACCAAATGTTGTTCAGAGTCCCAGATGAGATCACGGACATGACGAGGAGTCTTGAAATGGTCGAGAGGTAAAGATTGATATATATGATGATGGTATTCGGACACCGAAAGTGTTCTGGGGGTACCGGGTACATATCGGGTCACCAGAAGGGGTTCCGGGCATCCCCCCGACAACTACATGGGCCTAATGGGCCAAGAGTGGGACAGACAAGCCCCTAAGGGGCTGGTGCGCCCCATGTAGGCCGAAATAGGGGGAAGGAAAGAGGAGAAGAGAGAAAGGAAGGGTGGGGATTCGACCTCCCCATTCCTTCTCTCCCCCTCCTCTTTCCTTCTCCCTCCGGGAATTATGGTAAGGGGGGCGAATAGAATTAGGGCCCCAAGTAGGATTCCTCCTACTTGGGAGCCCCCTTGGCTGCCCCCTCTCCCTCCCACCTATACATATGAGGGGGAGGTGCTACCTCTTGAGCACTGCGTTGGTTTTCCCTTGAAGAGGAAAGGGTGATGCAGCAAAGTAGCGTAAGTATTTCCCTCAGTTTTTTAGAACCAAGGTATCAATCCAGTAGGAGGCTACGCGCGAGTCCCTCGCACCTACACAAAACAAATAAATCCTCGCAACCAACGCGATAAGGGGTTGTCAATCCCTTCACGGTCACTTACGATAGTGAGATCTGATAGATATGATAGGATAATATTTTTGGTATTTTTATGATAAAGATGCAAAGTAAAATAAAAAGCAAAGTAAAAAGAAAAGGAAATAACTAAGTGTTGGAAGATTAATATGATGAAGATAGACCCGAGGGCCATAGGTTTAACTAGTGGCTTCTCTCAAGAGCATAAGTATTTAACGGTGGGTGAACGAATTACTGTTGAGCAATTGACAGAATTGAGCATAGTTA
The DNA here is from genome assembly GCF_018294505.1 of Triticum aestivum. Taxonomy (NCBI): domain Eukaryota; kingdom Viridiplantae; phylum Streptophyta; class Magnoliopsida; order Poales; family Poaceae; genus Triticum; species Triticum aestivum. Next base: position 478,993,358 of record NC_057802.1, on the reverse strand, counting down.
TGAGAATATCTAGGTATGATCATGTATATAGGCATCATGTCCGAGACAAGTAGACCGACTCCTGCCTGCATCTACTACTATTACTCCACTCATCGACCGCTATCCAGCATGCATCTAGAGTATTAATTTCATGAAAACAGAGTAACGCCTTAAGCAAGATGACATGATGTAGAGGTAAATTCATGCAATATGATAAAAACCCCATGTTGTTATCCTCGATGGCAACAATACAACACGTGCCTTGCTGCCCCTACTGTCACTGGGAAAGGACACCGCAAGATTGAACCCAAAGCTAAGCACTTCTCCCATTGCAAGAATGATCAATCTAGTAGGCCAAACCAAACTGATAATTCTAAGAGACTTGCAAAGATAACCAATCATACATAAAAGAATTCAGAGAAGATTCAAATATTGTTCATAGATAAACTTGATCATAAACCCACAATTCATCGGTCTCAACAAACACACCGCAAAAAGAAGATTACATCGAATAGATCTCCACGAGAGAGGGGGAGAACATTGTATTGAGATCCAAAAAGAGAGAAGAAGCCATCTAGCTACTAACTATGGACCCGAAGGTCTGAGGTAAACTACTCACACTTCATCGGAGAGGCTATGGTGTTGATATAGAAGCCCTCCGTGATGAATGCCCCCTTCGGCGGAGCTTCGGAACAGGCCCCAAGATGGGATCTCGTGGGTACAGAAGGTTGCGGCGGTGGAATTAGGTTTTTGGCTCCGTATCTGATCGTTTGGGGGTACGTAGGTATATATAGGAGGAAGGAGTACGTCGGTGGAGCAACAGGGGGCCCATGAGGGTGGAGGGCGTGCCCTGGGGGGTGGGCGCGCCCCCCTGCCTCGTGGCCTCCTCTTTTGTTTCTTGACGTAGGGTCCAAGTCTCCTGGATCATAATCTTCCTAAAAATCACGTTCCCGAAGGTTTCATTCCGTTTGGACTCCGTTTGATATTCCTTTTCTGCAAAACTCTGAAATAGGCAAAAAACAACAATTCTGGGCTGGGCCTCCGGTTAATAGGTTAGTCCCAAAAATAATATAAAAGTGAATAATAAAGCCCAATAATGTCCAAAACAGTAGATAATATAGCATGGAGCAATCAAAAATTATAGATACGTTGGAGACGTATCAAGCATCCCCAAGCTTAATTCCTGCACGTCCTCGAGTAGGTAAATGATAAAAACAGAATTTTTGATGCGGAGTGCTACTTGGCATAATTTCAATGTAATTCTTCTTAATTGTGATATGAATATTTAGATCCGAAAGATTCAAGATAAAAGTTCATATTGACATAAAAATAATAATACTTCAAGCATACTAACTAAGCAACTATGTCCTCTCAAAATAACATGGCCAAAGAAAGTTCATCCCTACAAAATCATATAGTTTAGTCACGTTCTATTTTCGTCACACAAGAATGCTCTCATCATGCACAACCCCGATGACAAGCCAAGCAATTGTTTCATACTTTAGTAATCTCAAACCTATAAACTTTCACGCAATATATGAGCGCGAGCCATGGACATAGCACTATGGGTGGAATAGAATATGATGATGGGGGTTATGTGGAGAAGACAAAAAGGAGAAAGTCTCACATCAACGAGGCTAATCAATGAGCTATGGAGATGCCCATCGATTGATGTTAATGCAAGGAGTAAGGATTGCCATGCAACGGATGCACTAGAGCTATAAATGTATGAAAGCTCAACAAAAGAAACTAAGTGGGTGTGCATCCAACTTGCTTGCTCACGAAGACCTAGGGCACTTGAGGAGGCCCATTGTTGGAATATACAAGCCAAGTTCTATAATGAAAATTCCCACTAGTATATGAAAGTGACAAAACAAGAGACTCTCTATCATGAAGATTATGGTGCTACTTTGAAGCACAAGTGTGGCAAGGGATAGTAGCATTGTCCCTTCTCTCTTTTTCTCTCACTTTTTTGGGCCTTCTTTTTTTTATGGCCTTTCTCTCTCTTTTTTTTATTCCTCACTTGGGACAATGCTCTAGAAAATGATGATCATCACACTTCTATTTATTTACAACTCAATGATTACAACTCGATACTAGAACAAAGTATGACTCTATATGAATGCCTCTGGCGGTGTACCGGGATATGCAATGAACCAAGAGTGACATGTATGAAATAATTATGAACGGTGGCTTTGCCACAAATACTATGTCAACTACATGATCATGCTAAGCAATATGACAATGATGAATGTGTCATGATAAACGGAATGGTGGAAAGTTGCATGGCAATATATCTCGGAATGGCTATGGAAATGCCATAATGGGTAGGTATGGTGGCTGTTTTGAGGAAGATATAAGGAGGTTTATGTGTGAAAGAGCGTATCATATCACGGGGTTTGGATGCACCGGCGAAGTTTGCACCAACTCTCATTGTGAGAAAGGGCAATGCACGGTACCGAAGAGGCTAGCAATGATGGAAGGGTCAGAGTGCGTATAATCCATGGACTCAACATTAGTCATAAAGAACTCACATACTTATTGCAAAAATCAACAAGTCATCAAAAACCAAGCATTACGCGCATGCTCCTAGGGGGATAGATTGGTAGGAAAATACCATCGCTCGTCCCCGACCGCCACTCATAAGGAGGACAATCAAAGAACACCTCATGTTTCAAATTTGTTACATAACGTTTACCATACGTGCATGCTACGAGACTTGCAAACTTCAACACAAGCATTTCTCAAATTCACAACTACTCAACTAGCACGACTTTGATATTATTACCTCCATATCTCAAAACAATCATCAAGCATCAAACCTCTCTTAGTATTCAACACACTCATAAGAAAGTTTTTACTAATCTTGAATACCTAGCATATTAGGATTATTTAAGCAAATTACCATGCTATTTAAGACTCTCAAAATAATCTAAGTGAAGCATGAGAGATCAATAGTTTCTATAAAACAAATCCACCACCGTGCTCTAAAAGATATAAGTGAAGTACTAGAGCAAAACTATATAACTCAAAAGATATAAGTGAAGCACATAGAGTATTCTAATAATTTCCAAATCATGTATGGCTCTCTCAAAAGGTGTGTACAGCAAGGATGATTGTGGTAAACTAAAAAGCAAAGACTCAAATCATACAAGACGCTCAGCAAAACACATATCATGTGGTGAATAAAAATATAGCTCCAAAGTAAAGTTACCGATGGAAGTAGATGAAAGAGGGGATGCCTTCCGGGGCATCCCCAAGCTTTGGATTTTTGGTGTCCTTAGATTATCTTGGGGGTGCCATGGGCATCCCCAAGCTTAGGCTCTTTCCACTCCTTGTTCCATAATCCATCAAAATCTTTCACCCAAAACGTGAAAACTTCACAACACAAAACTCAACAGAAATCTCATGAGCTCCGTTAGCGAAAGAAAACAAAAGACCACTTCAAGGTACTGTAGTGAACTCATTATTTATTTATATTGGTGTTAAACCTACTGTATTCCAACTTCTCTATGGTTTATAAACTATTTTACTAGCCATAGATTCATCAAAATAAGCAAACAACACACGCAAAACAGAATCTGTCAAAAACAGAACAGTCTGTAGTAATCTGTAACTAACGCAAACTTCTGGAACTCCAAAAAATCAGCCAAAATAGGAAGACCTAGGAAATTTGTTTATTGATCATCATCAATTGGAATCACTATTTTATCACGTTCTGGTGATTTTTAACAATTATTTTCGTGAACAAAAGTTTCTGGAAATTTCTGCAAGATCAAATAACTATCATCCAAGAAGATCCTATAGGTTTAACTTGGCACAAACACTAATTAAAACATAAAAACAAATCTAACCAGAGGCTAGATCAAATATTTATTCCTAAACAGAAGCAAAAAGCAAAAAAACTAAAAATAAAATTGGGTTGCCTCCCAACAAGCGCTATCGTTTAACGCGCCTAGCTAGGCATAAGATTTCAACGATGCTCACATGAAAGACAAGAATTGAAGCACGAAGAGAGCATCATAAAACACGTAACAAACACATATAAGTCTAACATACTTCCTATGCATAGGCATCTTATAGGAAAACAAATTATCAATGTAAGCAAAAACTAGCATATGCAAGGAAGCGGAAAGAAACAATAGCAATCTAAACATAACGAGAGGTAATTTAGTAACATGAAAATTTCTACAACCATATTTTCCTCTCTCATAATAATTACATGTAGGATCATAAGAAAATTCAACAATATAGCTATCACAAAACATATTCTTAACACGATCCACATGCATGCAAAGTTGACACTCTTCCAAAATAGTGGGATTAACATTAACTAAAGTCATGACCTCTCCAAACCCACTTTTATCAAAAATTTCATAAGATTGAATATTCTCCAAATATGTGGGATCTAAAGTTGACACTCTTCCAAACCCACTTTCAATATTATTGCAAACAATATTATCAATCTCATATTCATGATGGGGATTAAATAAATTTTCAAGATAATAAGAAGAATCACCCCAATCATGATCATTGCAACAAGTAGTAGACATAGCAAAACTAGCATCCCCAAGCTTAGGGTTTTGCATATTGTTAGCACAATTGACATCAAGAGGATTTATAGTAAAATCATTGAAATCATGCTTTTCATTGAGGGATCTATCAAGCATGGGTGCAATAGCAACGATCTCATTTTTAACATAAGGAACTATAGCAAATTCGTCTTCATAAATATTGGCATCATGGCCACAAGAATAGCAAGCTCATGTTCATCAAGGGATATTTCAACCAAATCATCGGAATCATCATTATTTTCTTCCAAAGCAACGGTCATTCTTTCAATAAATTCTTGGACATAGACATTATGAGCAAGGTTTTCATTGCAATATTTAAGTATGACGGAATTTTCAGATTAGTTGAGAGTAAAATCATACTTTTCAATCAAAGAAGCAACTTCATGAGCACCCTTAAAAATGACAAATTCTTCAATTCGTTCGATATCATAGTAACTATAAACACCCCTTGCATAAGAAGATAAGATTTCATTATCATTGAACTCACATAGGTAGGGAAGGTGTTTTTTAGGGTTCTTAGAGCAACAAGTAAAATCACACATTTCACAAAGATTCCAAGCATAGCAGAGAAAACTATTTATATGATACCATAAGAGTCTCCCTTTTTCAGACAAAAGATGGCGCACAAAATGAGCATGCTCATCTAAAGATTTCCCATCAACTAGGCTAGTTGGGGTTTCAGCACGAGCGCATACGGATCAAAGATGATCCAAGTAAAACACTTTAAGTGGATCCATATCAATAGATTTTTAGCAAGCAAAGATGCAAGCAAATAGAAGGCACGTGGAAACACAAACAAAGACACATACGGGAAGAAGGCGAACGGAAAAGAGAGGGCGAATAAAACGGCAAGGGTGAAGTGGGGGAGAGGAAAACGAGAGGCAAATGGCAAATAATGTAATGCGGAAGATAAGGGATTGTGATGGGTACTTGGTATGTTGACTTTTGCATAGACCTCCCCGGCAACAACGCCAGAAATCCTTCTTGCTACCTCTTGAGCACTGCGTTGGTTTTCACTTGAAGAGCAAAGGGTGATGCAGCAAAGTAGCGTAAGTATTTCCCTCAGTTTTTGAGAACCAAGGTATCAATCCAGTAGGAGGCTACGCGCGAGTCCCTCGCACCTACACAAAAGAAATAAATCCTCGCAACCAACGCGATAAGGGGTTGTCAATCCCTTCACGGTCACTTACGAGAGTGAGATCTGATAGATATGATAGGATAATATTTTTGGTATTTTTATGATAAAGATACAAAGTAAAATAAAAGCAAAGGAAATAACTAAGTGTTGGAAGATTAATATGAAGAAGATAGACCCGAGGGCCATAGGTTTCACTAGTGGCTTCTCTCAAGAGCATAAGTATTTTATGGTGGGTGAACGAATTACTGTTGAGCAATTGACAGAATTGAGCATAATTATGAGAATATCTAGGTATGATCATGTATATAGGCATCACGTCCGAGACAAGTAGACCGACTCCTGCCTGCATCTACTACTATTACTCCACTCATCGACCGCTATCCAGCATGCATCTAGAGTATTAAGTTCATGAAAACAGAGTAACGCCTTAAGCAAGATGACATGATGTAGAGGGATAAATTCATGCAATATGATAAAAACTCCATCTTGTTATCCTCGATGGCAACAATACAATACGTGCCTTGCTGCCCCTACTGTCACTGGGAAAGGACACCGCAAGAGTGAACCCAAAGCTAAGCACTTCTCCCATTACAAGAAAGATCAATCTAGTAGGCCAAACCAAACTGATAATTCGAAGAGACTTGCAAAGATAACCAATCATACATAAAAGAATTCAGAGAAGATTCAAATATTGTTCATAGATAAACTTGATCATAAACCCACAATTCATCGGTCTCAACAAACACACCGCAAAAAGAAGATTACATCGAATAGATCTCCACGAGAGAGGGGGAGAACATTGTATTGAGATCCAAAAAGAGAGAAGAAGCCATCTAGCTACTAACTATGGACCCGAAGGTCTGAGGTAAACTACTCACACTTCATCGGAGAGGCTATGGTGTTGATATAGAAGCCCTCCGTGATGAATGCCCCCTTCGGCGGAGCTTCGGAACAGGCCCCAAGATGGGATCTCGTGGGTACAGAAGGTTGCGGCGGTGGAATTAGGTTTTTGGCTCCGTATCTGATCGTTTGGGGGTACGTAGGTATATATAGGAGGAAGGAGTATGTCGGTGGAGCAACAGGGGGCCCATGAGGGTGGAGGGCGTGCCCTGGGGGGTGGGCGCGTCCCCCTGCCTCGTGGCCTCCTCTTTTGTTTCTTGATGTAGGGTCCAAGTCTCCTGGATCATAATCTTCCTAAAAATCACGTTCCCGAAGGTTTCATTCCGTTTGGACTCCGTTTGATATTCCTTTTTTGCGAAACTCTAAAATAGGCAAAAAACAGCAATTCTGGGCTGGGCCTCCGGTTAATAGGTTAGTCCCAAAAATAATATAAAAGTTAATAATAAAGCCCAATAATGTCCAAAACAGTAGATAATATAGCATGGAGCAATCAAAAATTATAGATACGTTGGAGACGTATCAAGCATCCCCAAGCTTAATTCATGCTCGTCCTCGAGTAGGTAAATGATAAAAACAGAATTTTTGATGCGGAGTGCTACTTGGCATAATTTCAATGTAATTCTTCTTAATTGTGATATGAATATTCAGATCCGAAAGATTCAAGATAAAAGTTCATATTGACATAAAAATAATAATATTTCAAGCATACTAACTAAGCAATTATGTCCTCTCAAAATAACATGGCCAAAGAAAGTTCATCCCTTCAAAATCATATAGTTTAGTCATGTTCCATTTTCGTCACACAAGAATGCTCTCATCATGCACAACCCCGATGACAAGCCAAGCAATTGTTTCATAGTTTAGTAATCTCAAACCTATAAACTTTCACGCAATATATGAGCGCGAACCATGGACATAGCACTATGGGTGGAATAGAATATGATGATGGGGGTTATGTGGAGAAGACAAAAAGGAGAAAGTCTCACATCAACGAGGCTAATCAATGAGCTATGGAGATGCCCATCGATTGATGTTAATGCAAGGAGTAAGGATTGCCATGCAACGGATGCACTAGAGCTATAAATGTATGAAAGCTCAACAAAAGAAACTAAGTGGGTGTGCATCCCACTTGCTTGCTCACGAAGACCTAGGGCACTTGAGGAGGCCCATTGTTGGAATATACAAGCCAAGTTCTATAATGAAAAATTCCCACTAGTATATGAAAGTGATAAAACAAGAGACTCTCTATCATGAAGATTATGGTGCTACTTTGAAGCACAAGTGTGGCAAAGGATAGTAGCATTGTCCCTTCTCTCTTTTTCTCTCATTTTTTGGGCCTTCTCTTTTTTATGGCCTTTCCCTCTCTTTTTTTATTCCTCACTTGGGACAATGCTCTAGAAAATGATGATCATCACACTTCTATTTATTTACAACTCAATGATTACAACTCGATACTAGAAAAAAGTATGACTCTATATGAATGCCTCCGGCAGTATACCGGGATATGCAATGAACCAAGAGTGACATGTATGAAAGAATTATGAACGGTGGCTTTCCCACAAATACTATGTCAACTACATGATCATGCTAAGCAATCAAAAATTATAGATACGTTGGAGACATATCAGGAGGCGCCTAGAACACACAACAACATCTGTCAGCCGTGTGCGGCGCCTCCCTCCACAGTTTACGCCTCCGGTCATATTCACGTAGTGCTTAGGCGAAGCCCTGCGCGGATCACTTCACCATCACCGTCAACATGCCGTCGTGCTGACGGAACTCTCCCTCGATACTTTGCTGGATCAAGAGTTTGAGGGACGTCATCGAGGTTAATGTGTGCAGAAGTCAGAGGTGCCATACATTCGGTGCTTAATCGGTCGGAACGAGAAGAAGTTCGACTACATCCACCGCGTTGTCAAACGCTTCCACTTTCGGTCTGCGAGGGTACGTGGACACACTCTCCCCCTCTCGTTGCTATGCACCTCCTAGATAGATCTTGCGTGAGCGTAGGATTTTTTTTGAAATTGCATGCTACGTTTCCCAACAGTGGCATCCGGGCCAGGTTTATGTGTAGATGATATGCACGAGTAGAACACAAAGAGTTGTGGGCGGTGATCATCATACTGCTTACCACCAATGTCTTATTTTTATTCGGCGGTATTGTTGGATGAAGCGACCCGGACCAACCTTACATGACCAAGTTCATGAGACTGGTTCCACCGATAGACATGCAGCTAGTTTTGCATAAAGGTGGCTGGCGGGTGTCTGTTTCTCCAACTTTAGTTGAATCGAATTTGACTGCGGCCGGTCCTTGTTGAAGGTTAGAACAGCAAACTTGATAAATTACCGTTGTGGTTTTGATGCGTAGGTAAGAACGGTTCTTGCTAGAAGCCCGTAGCAGCCACGTAAAACTTGCAACAACAAAGTAGAGGACGTCTAACTTGTTTCTGCAGGGCATGTTGTGATGTGATATGGTCAAGACATGATGTGATATACGTTATTGTATGAGATGATCATGTTTTGTAAAAGTTATCGGCAACTGGCAGGAGCCTTATGGTTGTCGCTTTATTGTATGAAATGCAAACGCCATGTAATTGCTTTACTTTGTCACTATGCGTTAGCGATAGTTGTAGAAGCAATAGTTGGCGAGACGACCACGATGCTACGATGGAGATCAAGGTGTCAAGCCAGAGACGATGGAGATCATGACGGTGCTTTGGAGATGGAGATCAAAAGCACAAGATGATGATGGCCATGTCATGACACATATTTTGATTGCATGTGATGTTTATCTTTTATGCCTCTTACTTTTCTTAGTACGGCGGTAGCATTATAAGATGATCCCTTACTAAAAATTTCAAGGTATAAGTGTTCTCCCTGAGTATGCACCGTTGCGATAGTTCGTCGTGCTGAGGCACCACGTGATGATCGGGTGTGATAAGCTCTACGTTCACATACAACGGGTGCAAGACAATTTTGCACATGCGAAATACTCGGGTTAGACTTGATGAGCCTAGCATGTATAGACATGGCCTCGGAACACTGGAGACCGTAAGGTCGAACGTGAATCATATAGTAGATATGATCAACATAGAGATGTTCACCATTGATGACTACTCCATCTCACGTGATGATCGGACATGGTTTAGTTGATTTGGATAACATATCATTTAGATGACTTGAGGGATGTCAATCTAAGTGGGAGTTCTTAAGTAATTTGATTAATTGAACTTAATTTATCATGAACTTAGTCCTGATAGTATTTGCATATCTATGTTGTAGATCAATGGCTCACGTTGTAGCTCCCCGTTTATTTTTGATATGTTCCTAGAGAAAAATAAGTTGAAAGATGATAGTAGCAATGATGCGGACTTGGTCCGTGATCTGAGGATTATCCTCATTGCTGCATAGAATAATTATGTCCTTAATGCACCGCTAGGTGACAGACCTATTGCAGGAGCAGATGCAAACGTTATGAACGTCTGGGAAGCTCAGTATGATGACTACTTGATAGTTTAGTGCACCATACTTTACAGCTTAGAACCGGGACATCAAAAAGGTTTTGAATGCCATGGAACATATGAGATGTACCAAGAGCTATAATTGGTATTTCAGACTCATGCTCGTGTCGAGACGTATGAGACCTCTGACAAGTACTTTGCCTACAAGATGGAGGAGAATAGCTCAAACCAGTGAGCATGTGCTCAGAATGTCTGAGTACTACAATCGCTTGAATCAAGTCACTGTCACCAAGTTAATCTTCCAGATAAGTTAGTGATTGACAGAGTTCTCTAGTCACTGTCACCAAGTTACTGGAACTTTGTGATGAACTATAATATGCAAGGGATCATGAAAACGATTCTCGAGCTCTTCGTGATACTGAAATAGATGAAGGTAGAAATCAAGAAAGAGCATCAAGTGTTGATGGTTAACAAGACCACTAGTTTCAAGAAAAAGGGCAAGGTAAAGAAAGGGAACTTCAAGAAGAATTGCAAACAAGTTTTCATTCGCGTGAAGAAGCCCAAAGCTGAACCTAAGCCTGAAACTGAGTGCTTCTACTACAAAGGGAATATTGATGCCAAAAGATACAAAGTTCATAATGATAGTGCAACATATTTGTAGCACTGCCGTTTAAGTCATATTGGTGTAAAGCGCATGAAGAAGCTCCATGCAAATGGACTTTTGGAATCACTTGATTATGAATCATTTGATACTTGCGAACCATGCCTCATGGTTAAGATGACTAAAACTCCGTTCTCTGGAACAATGGAGCAAGCTAATGACTTGTTGGAAATAATACATACCGATGTATGCGGTCCGATGAGTGTTGAAGATCGCGGCGGGTATCGTTATTTTCTGACCTTCACAGATGATTTGAGCAGATATGGGAATATCTACTTGATGAAACACAAGTCGGAAACATTTGAAAGGTTCAAAGAATTTCAGAGTGAAGTGGAGAATCATTGTAACAAGAAAATAAAGTTTCTATGATCTGATCGTGGAGGCGAATACTTGAGTTACGAGTTTGGCCTTCATTTAAAACAATGTGGAATAGTTTCACAACTCACGCCACCTGGAACACCACAGCGTAATGGTGTGTCCGATCGTCGTAACCGTACTTTATTAGATATGGTGCGATCTATGATGTCTCTTACCGATTTACCACTATCGTTTTGGGGTTATGCATTAGAGACAGCTGCATTCACGTTAAATAGGGCACCGTCTAAATCCGTTGAGATGACACCGTATGAACTATGGTTTGGCAAGAACCTAATTAAGCTGTCATTTCTTAAAGTTTTGGGTTGCGATGCTTATGTGAAAAAGCTTCAGCCTGATAAGCTCGAACCCAAATCAGAGAAGTGTGTCTTCATAGGATACCCAAAAGAAACTGTTGGGTACACCTTCTATCACGGATCCGAAGGCAAGATCTTTGTTGCTAAGAATGGATCCTTTCTAGAGAAGGAGTTTCTCTCGAAAGAAGTGAGTGGGGGGGGAGTAGAACTTGATGAGGTAATTGTACCTTCTATCGAATTGGAAAGTAGCACATCAGTGAAATCCGTTCCCGTGATGCCTAGACCAACTAGAGAGGAAGCTAATGATGATGATCATGAAACTTCAGATCAAGTTACTACTGAACCTCGTAGGTCAACCAGAGCACGTTCTGCACCAGAGTGGTGATGCGGATTGAAGCTACGTCGGTATTTCCCCAAAGAGGAAGGGATGATGCAGCACATCGGCGGTAGGTATTTCCCTCAGTGATGAGACCAAGGTTATCGAACCAGTAGGAGAACCAAGCAACACAACGTAAACAACACCTGCACACAAATAACAACTACTCGCAACCCGACGTGTAAAAGGGGTTGTCAATCCCTTTTGGGTAGTGGCGCCCCAAGATAGGCAAATGGACGTGAGAAAATTGTAGTAGATTGATAGATCGAACGCCATTAGCCACTAATGGTGCTCTACTTAACCCCCACAGCCACTGACCGGTGGGCCTAGCTCCTCTAACGATTTTGGTTAGGTTTAACTAAAATCACTAATTATGACTGAGCCTCTGACTCGTGGGTCCCGGCGTCAGGTTTGACCTGGGCTGACGCTGTTGACCTGATGACATCACAATGACGTCAGGCCGACATAGTAAATCATTTTCTGGATTAATAATAATCCAGGAAATTCCAGATATGATATAAACTTCAAAAATTCATATAAATTCAACCGTAGCTCAGATTGAAATAATTTATATATGAAAAATTATCAGAAAAATCCAATCTATCCATCCGTACCATTTTCATGCATGTTAGAACAACTTATGGCTGCTGTTTAGGACAAATCATATAAATGGCATTTGAATTTCACATATGGAGTTTGAATTTGAACCTTGGGTTCAAACCAACTTCATTTAACCTGTTGCTAGTTGCATTAGCTCAAATCACAGCATATTGACATGTCATGATCATGCATCATATTCTTGCATTGCATTGATCGTGTTTCTTCTCTGTTGCCGGTATTTGTCCCCTCTCAGTAAACGTATGTTCCAACGAGGAGTTCGATGACACCGATGAAGAACTATACTATCTTCAGAAGTGCCAAGCAGGCAAAACGCCCTTGTTCATTCCGATACAATCCCACTCTCTCGCTCCTACTCTCTTTTACTGCATTAGGACAACAATGATTCAATTGTTACATGCTGCGGTAGTTGAACCCCTTTCCTCTGCATGACCTGTCATTGCCACAGTAAATAGATGAAACCCACTAGCATGAGTAGGAGTTGTTTGAGCCCTGATGTGCCTACTCATTCATGCTTGTTTGTCATGCCTGCTACTGCTTAGAGTTGAGTCAGGTCTGATTCATCGGGGATGAATTGGAATGGTGATGAACATGTCCTACTGTGTGTGAGCTAAGTGTGTGAACACGATTTGGTAAAGGTAGCGGTGAGAGGGCATGTAGGAGTACATGGTGGGTTGTCTCATTGAAACCGTCCTGAGGAACTGTTCTGTGTTTGTGATCCATGAACACCTACTACCACACGTTGGGCCCTGAAATATGACCCCGCTTGACTTATTAACCGCCCCTGCCCTCTGTCCAGGAGTTGCAACTAGTTTCTGGTGTATGTAGGATATGTGTTGGAGGCCGTGCGTAGCGCTGACCCTAGGGGTGGGCTATGATGCGGTAGATACACTGTGGCATGGTGTACCGGGCGCCCGTTTGGTGTCTCGGGAACACTGCACACATCGTTTGGGGCTGTGAGCGAAACTCCGGCCGGATCTCCTCGCGGATGGAACCCGAATAGGTGATAAACCTGGACTAGAGACTTGTGTGGTTAGTCAGGTCGTGGTCTACACCCACGTCGGCTTTCGCTTGAAGTCTGCCGAGAACATGTCGTGTGCAGACGCTAAGTGGTGGAAACATGTGTGAAGAAGTACACCCCTGCAAGGTTATAATGATCTATTCGAATAGCCGTGTCCGCGGTAAAGGACTTCTAGGTTGCCTATAACAGTTCATAGATAAATTGAAGTGGATACTCTAAAATGCGCAAGATAAGCGTGAGTGCTATGGATGGCGTTCTCGTAGGGAGACGGGAGCGGTTCCATAGTGGTGTATTGGTATGGTGAATATGTGGACTCGTGTGCGCCACCTCAAAAGAGTTATTTGCAGTCGTAGTTCAGGATAGCCACCGAGTCAAAGCTGGCTTGCTGCAATCAAACTCCACCACCCCTTTATTGGTACCGATGCATATGTAGTTAGTTCTGATGTAAGTCTTGCTGGGTACATTTGTACTCACGTTTGCCTATTTTATGTTTTACAGAGAGACGTCAGTCTCGCTAGTAGTTCCACATGGACTTCGACGTTTAGCTTGTTACCTCAGCTACGATCTTGTACCCTTGGGAGGGTCTTGGAGATAGTCAGGCTTCTCAGCCTTTTTCATCTGTAGTTGTGTGTACTCAGACATGATTATGCTTTCGCTCGATGCATGTATGCTCTGTATGTTGGGTCATGAGACCATGATTGTAATACTTGGCTTCTCGGAGCCTAATGAATAAATACTTGAGTCGTAGAGTTATGTTGTGATGCCATGTTGTATTTACACATATCGAGCATATTGTGTGTATGATTGAAATGCTTGGTATGTGTGGGATCCGACAACCTAGTTGTTTATCCTTGGTAGCCTCTCTTATGGGGAAATGTAGTCTTGTGCTTCCATGAGCCATAGTAGTCGCTACAGCCCGGTTCACCGGAGTCCTGCTAGCCCAGCACTACTGCTCTGGAACACTTGACTGGCCGGCATGTGATTCACTTTGTTCCTGTGTCTGTCCCTTCGGGGAAATGTCACACGGTGACATCCGGAGTCCTGCCTAGCCTGCTACAGCTCGGTCCACCGGAGTCCTGTTAGCCCAGTGCTACAGCCCGGATTCGCATGCTACTGAGCGACATGCTCGATGTTGATTCATGTATGCCTCTCCCCGTAAGTTAGTGCCACTTTGGTTTCACGACTAGTCATGTCGGCCCGGGTTCTCTGTCATATGGATGCTGGCGACACTATCATATACGTGAGCCAAAAGGCGCAAACGGTCCCGGGCCATGGTAAGGCGACACCCGTGGGAATACCGTGCGTGAGGCCGCAAAGTGATATGAGGTGTTACCGGCTAGATCAATGTGACTTGGAATCGGGGTCCTGACAGCTTTGGTATCAGAGCCAGGCTGCCTGTAGGATTACCTAGCCAAACCGGTCGAAGTCGTGTCTAGAAATGCTTTAGTTATATAAGGGAATTGATTGTGGAAGGGAACATAAGGCTCTTTTTACTCCTTATACCTTATGCTCCTCTGATTTGAGTCATCCTCTTCTTTTCTACGGGGATTAAGAACTAGGCCTTCTCATCTATCTATTAGGATGACGAGTTACTATGATAGAGACTTATAGGATTGTTGGTTCCAGGCCTCAATTCAGTTTCTACTACTTTTAGTATGTTGTCAGTTGAACCAGATGTTGTTAAGTGACTATGCAAATCCTTGTGAATGTCTCAAATCTTTTTCTAAGCATTTACGGCCGTTATGCTGTCCGAGTCATCCCATGTTTCTAAACAGTCCGATGCATTTGCAAATCCCTTCGTCCCGTTCTTGATGCCCTTTTGGGCCAGATTAAGCACACTAAACGGTCTGTTGAGGTACTCCATTTCCTCGGCGTATATGTTGAAGCCATTATTATGACCCTAGTCGTCTTAGAGAACCACCCAGTACTCTAGCAATGCTTTGTATCCCCAGTGTGATGATTCTGGCCATTACTCTCGAAAGCATCCCGTGATGCTACTTAGTAGTAGGTATTCTACTCCTGGGTTTTTGAGCCCAAAATTCACCCTACTTACTTCATGTTGATAGTGTTTGTTAGCTCCTTTAGGATATTAGTAACCTATGCGATAGTCCTCGAGGTCCGTGGTAGACCTTTCTTCCAATACCATGAACTACTTATGGCAGAAGTTCCTTGTTGAACCAAAACATCACAATAAGAGTGCTTTTGATGAGTTCTCCATTCTGCATTGTGAATCTGCCAGTCCTACCTTTCTGCATGGATTATCCGGAAGAAACATGTTGAACTTGGTTTGACATACTAATCTATGCATCCACAACTCAGAAAGTTATATGTTCCTTGAGTTGACCCTCCTCAGCTATATTCCGACCCTAGTCTATCAATTGATAGTCAGGAATAGTTGTGCATTCATGTTCATCGATGCCTATTATTTTTGTGGTCCATCAAGCCATTCTATTCCGGAATGACTAGGAGAAACAAACTCCAGTACCTCGTCCATTTCTAGGATTGGGTCAAAGTAGTTGTATTCCGCAGATCAAAATGCCAATCCAGCTTTTTCTCTATTCTACCTTGGAGTGTTACCATCTTTATGTCAAGAATGTCATGAGAATTGCACCACCTCTTATGAATTCTTAAAGCAGTGATACTTCTCTCCATCATTATTCATTCCTCGGTCCCGTGTTGTTGTAACCGGAATGCCGACAAGTGAACTGTGATGTGTGAAATCAATACTCCTAGCAACCTCGTTGCTTGGTAGTTAATGGACAATACTCTCACTCTTAGCGTGCTGGTTATTGAATCATCATCCTAAGATTGATCGTGCTACCTAGTCCATATTTCCTGGTGCACTCCCCGATCAATGAGATAGGATTGTGTCAATCCATCACTCTCTTGGTCACATCATCTTGCCCTGAAAAGCAAGATTGTTCTCGAGCTTAGTAACATATCGGTGGTTCGTGATGTTCCGAATATCTTCTCGGAAGTATTATCAGGTTGTCACCTGACCGCTATGTTGAGTTCGTGATCATGTTGGTTTCCCTCCAAACCACCCATTCTCCAAGAATCTGTGTTGGATACCCCTGAGCTAGTTGGTTAAGCCAAACAACAACTTGGAGAGTTGGAAGATAAAAGCTTGTCTGACTTAGTTCATGTTAAGGGATATCTTTGTGTGTGTGTGTGTGTTGAAGAAAGATGATATCTCCATCAATTGGTCATCGTGATCAGTTGTTGGATCTATTGCCTTGTCAAAACTTTGACTTGAGTATGGGCTATCGTCAAATCAAATCAGAACCAACGATGTTCGTAATGTTGTCTTACTCGTGGTTGATCCCTCGAGCATACACCACTACATCTTTTGGTCTGACTAATGCTATCACCGTGTTCACATGATGGTGGAAGTCCAGTGATATGGAAATCCCGATGAGTTGTTGTTGAGCCCATCAACAGCATTTTGTCTCCTCCATGATTCATGTTGAACATCAACCTGGTGTTGGAAACTTTGTAAGCAATGCCTTCGTGTTCTGTTCATGAAGCTTATGCTTGGATGGAAGAAGTGACTTCCTCAAATTCATGTGCATTTGGTGCAAGTTGCCGTCGTGAGTTCGAGAAAGATTGTTTTTGTTTCCTCCAGAACCATCCCAAGTCGGTTATGCATGTGCGAATGTATTCTATGGTTTGGTAGATTAATTACCTCCACTCCATATGTATTCCCTAGCACACCAAGCCACTGATTGACTTGTTCAAGGAAAAGAAGTCTATGCTTGGGATCTAATCCATGGACTTGTGTAAAGACTTCGAAATCCTTGATGATGGTTCCCGACCAGAACTCGATAGTGTGTTATTATAAGACTACTATGTGGTCATTATTGTCTTGGACAACATGCTCACATGTATGTAGCAGAACCAACTCATGTTTTGGAGCTTGCTATCGTAGTTCATATCCCGAGAATCTCGCAACGTCATCCCGTCGATTTGTGTTGCAAACTTTCTTTTCGGACATGCTGAGTCTGAAGTATCCTATCACCAATCGGATCTGAATCTCAGGCAGATATGATGGTTGGAACATTCCCAATAGTTGCATTTTGTTCCCAGCTTGCACCGCCATTGTGCCAATTTCCCATGGGCTGCCCCTCTCAGCAGTTGCTGTCCAAGATCATCTTCCAAAGTGGACCTACCATGGATCCCATCCATTTATGATGATAAGCAAAATCATCCATTGCGTTGTCTTCAACAAGGTAGTCCACATCATCCATTCTAGCCCGAGTGTGCCGTTTTCCGAACTCCTTCAACGGTCGTTTGTGAATTTCCTTAGGTTGGTATAGAGAGTTCCAATGATCTCTGTATCACAAGTAATTCTTTTGCCACTTAAGGGGATAATTCTACGAGTCACCTTCCCTAAGGTGTCACGTTATGGAATCATGGAAATTATCTCCTTGCTACTTTGAAACCATGCACCATCTTACTCAAGCCTGGAATTGTTGCCTACTAACTTGAACCTTCGTTATCTGTTATTTTTTCCATCCCTCTGATGTGTGTTTTGAGTCTCAACTCAAGAGGTGTTCTTACGTCTCACTCCATGAGTCGATCTTGAGTTGCCCGATCTCAAGAAGATCGTTTCCAGTAGAGTTTCTTTCTGTCGTCATCGTGATGGATGAAGTTCTCGAAGGCAAAGACGCCAAGATCAATATGGTGCGATGAATCAACATCTCCGAGGAGGACAGTTGGATCATGAAGATTATGTAGTTTTGTGTCCCCTCTGTCTTCTTACCTCACGTCTTGAATGTCGGGACGAGATTCTTGTTTAGTGGGGGTGAGTTGTCACAGCCCTAGATTCATGTTTGTAAATAGTGGCATTGGATCCATGCATCATGTCTAACTTTATCTTAAACTTGAAGTGGGGATTGTTCAAACCCTAGCACCGGATCAAATCCAATAGGTTCAACCTAAAATAATCTTCAATGAACCCAAAATGTCGCTAAGAAAAGTTCGTGATTTCTGGTTAAGGTGAATACCTCTTCCAAAAATGATGAGCATATTTCTTGGCCATTTATGTATTTTTGAATTAACCCATATTGTATTTGAATTGGGGCTTGTAAATGCTATATATATTTTCAACAGCTCCAATAATTCTGAAACTTTTGCTGGGGCTCTGGAATTATTGAGCTAGCATCCAAAAATATTTTCAGGATTTTACAAAGTGGTTTAGTATTTTTACTAAATCAAAAACAACAGCAGAAAATAGAAAAATAGAAACAAATTTAGAACAGAGAGAGAGTTTTTACCTGGAGCTTACTTGGCGGCCCAACTGGCGGCCCAGCACTGCTGGCCCGTGCCAGTCATCCCCAACCTCTGCCAGAAGGCAGAGGCGAGGGAGGGCACGGGGCGCGCGCGAGGGCGCCACGCCAGCTGCCTGCCTGCCCTTGCCCCCCCCCTCGATGCTCTGGCCTCTCGGGACGTTGACATGCACCTCCCCCGTCCCTCTGCTCTCTCACCGCGCTCCTCCCCATCCTCTGCTCTCTCCCCGCACACGCCCGAGCGGAGCTCGTCGCTGCCGTCCACTGCCGCCTCACCCACAGAGCCTCCCTCACAAAGCTAGCGTGCCCATCGGCTCCGCCTCATCACCACACGTCGACAAGCCAACGACCACGACCTCGGGAGCCCCTCATCGCTGGCATCTTCGTCGTCTTCAAGCTTTGGCACCGATGACCGCTGCCGTCGATTCGCTTGCTCCAGCTCCTCCCCGACCCCGCCGTGCTTCTCCACCAAACCGCTGTGAGCTGCTGCTGCGTTTCCCTCTTTTCCCGCTGTTCCCCGCGCAGTCTAGCCATCGCCCCACGAGCATCGAGCTCCGGCCATCGCCATGGCCGGCGAGCCTCGCGCTCCCGAGCTTTTCCGCTCGTTTCCGTAGCACAAGAGTGCTCTCCAGGTCCCTAGGAAGTCGTAGAAGCCCTCGGTTGGCCTCCCCGTGCACCACAGCGACGCCTGCCTCATGGCCGTGGCTTCGGCAGCCGCCCGGCTCAACGTCGTCGCCAACTCCGGCGACCCTGCGCCCCCCTGCTGCCTCCGTTGGATGCGCGGAAGGAAGGGCTACAGCCTGGTGCCCTTAGCGCGTCGAACCGCTGCCGGAGCAGCGTCTCCGGCGAGCTTCCGCCGCGGTTTTAGTCACCGCCGGCCAACTCCGGCGGGCTGACGTGGCGCCGCCATTAGCCACTAATGGTGCTCTACTTAACCCCCACAGCCACTGACCGGTGGGCCTAGCTCCTCTAACGATTTTGGTTAGGTTTAACTAAAATCACTAATTATGACTGAGCCTATGACTCGTGGGTCCCAGCGTCAGGTTTGACCTGGGCTGACGCTGTTTTCCTGATGATGTCACACTGACGTTAGGCCGACGCAGTAAATCATTTTCTGGATTAATAATAATCCAGGAAATTCCAGATATGATATAAACTTCAAAAATTCATATAAATTCAACCGTAGCTCAGATTGAAATAATTTATATATGAAAAATTATCAGAAAAATCCAATCTAGCCATCCGTACCATTTTCATGCATGTTAGAACAACTTATGGCTGCTGTTTAGGACAAATCATATAAATGGCATTTGAATTTCACATGTGGAGTTTGAATTTGAACCTTGGGTTCAAACCAACTTCATTTAACCTGTTTCTAGTTGCATTAGCTCAAATCACAGCATATTGACATGTCATGATCATGCATCGTATTGTTGCATTGCATTGATTGTGTTTCTTCTCTGTTGCTGGTATTTGTCCCCTCTCAGTATACGTATGTTCCAACGAGGAGTTCGATGACACCGATGAAGAACTATACTATCTTCAGAAGTGCCAGGCAGGCAAAACCCCCTTGTTCATTCCGATACAATCCCACTCTCACTCCTGCTCTCTTTTACTGCATTAGGACAACAACGATTCAACTGTTACATGCTGCGGTAGTTGAACCCCTTTCCTCTGCATGACCTGTCATTGCCACAGTAAATAGATGAAACCCACTAGCATGAGTAGGAGTTGTTTGAGCCCTGATGTGCCTACTCATTCATGCTTGTTTGTCATGCCTGCTACTGCTTAGAGTTGAGTCAGGTCTGATTCATCAGGGATGAATTGGAATGGTGATGAACATGTCCTACTATGTGTGAGCTAAGTGTGTGAACACGATTTGGTAAAGGTAGCGGTGAGAGGCCATGTAGGAGTACATGGTGGGTTGTCTCATTGAAACCGTCCTGAGGAACTGTTCTGTGTTTGTGATCCATGAACAGCTACTACCACACGTTGGGCCCTGAAATATGACCCTCCCATGACTTATTAACCGCCCCTGCCCTCTGTCCAGGAGTTGCAACTAGTTTCTGGTGTATGTAGGATATGTGTTGGAGGCCGTGCATAGCGCTGACCCTAGGGGTGGGCTATGATGCGGTAGATACACTGTGGCACGGTGTACCGGGCGCCCGTTTGGTGTCTCAGGAATGCTGCACACATCGTTTGGGGCTGTGAGCGAAACTCCGACTGGATCTCCTCGCGGATGGAACCCGAATAGGTGATAAACCTGGACTAGAGACTTGTGTGGTTAGTCAGGTCGTGGTCTACACCCACGTCGGCTTTCGCTTGAAGTCTGCCGAGAACATGTCGTGTGTAGACGCTAAGTGGTGGAAACATGTGTGAATAAGTACACCCCTGCAGGGTTATAATGATCTATTCGAATAGCCGTGTCCACGGTAAAGGACTTCTGGGTTGCCTATTAC
Organism: Triticum aestivum; assembly: GCF_018294505.1. Taxonomy (NCBI): domain Eukaryota; kingdom Viridiplantae; phylum Streptophyta; class Magnoliopsida; order Poales; family Poaceae; genus Triticum; species Triticum aestivum. The sequence goes on along the minus strand of NC_057802.1, from coordinate 478,972,212 downwards.
AGTTCATAGATAAATTGAAGTGGATACTCTAAAATGTGCAAGATAAGCGTGAGTGCTATGGATGGCGTTCTCGTAGGGAGACGGGAGCGGATCCATAGTGCTGTATTGGTATGGTGAATATGTGGACTCGTGTGCGCCACCTCAAAAGAGTTATTTGCAGTCGTAGTTCAGGATAGCCACCGAGTCAAAGCTGGCTTGCTGCAATCAAACTCCACCACCCCTTTATTGATACCGATGCATATGTAGTTAGTTCTGATGTAAGTCTTGCTGGGTACATTTGTACTCACGTTTGCCTATTTTATGTTTTGCAGAGAGACGTCAGTCTCGCTAGTAGTTCCACATGGACTTCGACGTTTAGCTTGTTACCTCAGCTACGAGCTTGTACCCTTGGGAGGGTCTTGTAGATAGTCAGGCTTCTCAGCCTTTTTCATCTGTAGTTGTCTGTACTCAGACATGATTATGCATCCGCTCGATGCATGTATGCTCTGTATGTTGGGTCATGAGACCATGATTGTAATACTTGGCTTCTCAGAGCCTAATGTATAAATACTTGAGTCGTAGAGTTATGTTGTGATGCCATGTTGTATTTACACATATCGAGCATATTGTGTGTATGATTGAAATGCTTGGTATGTGTGGGATCCGACAACCTAGTTATTTATCCTTGGTAGCCTCTCTTATGGGGAAATGTAGTCAGGGCCGGTCCTGGGATTTCGGGGGCCCAGGGCGAAATTAGAACCAGGGGCCCCTTAATATAAACATTTAACCTATCCTGCGACATTTACAGACCTCACTACAATTCTTTGTTGATATGTGGCTATCTAAAAGATGTACATGTTTTACATAATAAAGCAAAAATAGTCACTTTGGAAGCATACATCGGCCATCAGCAACACATCGGCTGCCTCCTTGTACATGCTCTTTGATAAGAACTTTGCTTTTTCGTGAAATATTAGAACCTTCTGATAAGCTTTAGAGATAAGTTGTATAATTAGGTTTGTCATATGCTATATTAGAAAATCATTGAACAGAAAATTGATCAATATATTACTTGATATGTCACATGCAAATCCAAGAACATTTTATGTCTACTTTGATCCTGGAGACCTAAGATGAAATCTTCTACATGGAAGGAGCCATTTGAATGCCTTTCAGATTATGCTTTTGCATCATCCCCAAAATTGACTGTCTGAGTTAAACAGATGAGTTCATAAAAAACTTGATGCAACTTAGTGGTTAATCCTGCTTCAAAGACATCGTCCCATACTTCTAATTTGTAATCGAACAATCACAGCATGGCTCTTAATTTTCGGACACGAAGCAAATAATGCTCGTGGTGACTTCTTTTTTAGGTGGAAAAAAGGAAGGGCAGAAATCTAAAAAATCTATACTACTCCACAGGGTTGGATCAAAAAGTAGCAGAGAGATCCTCACCGGAGTGTGACAAGAAGCCTACTTGCGCGCCCTTCCTTCGTTGCTGCTGCTGTAGAGGCGGCGGCGGCGAAGGCGGCGGCGGCGGCGATTGGGGAGGGTTTTGCGTGCGCGGTGGGAGTTGAAGACGGGGAAAACGCGACATGGGTGTTGAACGCTACTACATGGGGCCTTCCGTAGCGATCAACATGCCACCGGTGCGCTAGGTCATGCCCAGTATCTCCGTGTGGGAATTGTACGGGGCCTACGCTTGGAAACAGTACGTGGTGGGCTATCTACTTCGTGGCTGAGTGTCCGCGTTAGGCTTCCTCTGCATCCCTTGCCGTGGGCTATTTGCGTACCTGGAGGGGGGCCCTGGGATATTGGGGGCCCGGGGCAGTCGCCCCCTGCCCCTCCCCAGGGCCGACCCTGAATGTAGTCTTGTGCTTTCATGAGCCATAGTAGTCCGCTACAGCCCGGTTCACCGGAGTCCTGCTAGCCCGGCACTACTGCTCCGGAACACTTGACTGGCCGGCATGTGATTCACTTTGTTCCTGTGTCTGTCCCTTCGGGGAAATGTCATGCGGTGACATCCGGAGTCCTGCCTAGACTGCTACAGCCCGGTCCACCGGAGTCCTGTTAGCCCAGTGCTACAGCCCAGATTCGCACGCTGCTGACCGACATGCTCGATGTTGATTCATGTATGCCTGTCCCCGTAAGTTAGTGCCACTTTGGTTTCATGACTAGTCATGTCGGCCCGGGTTCTCTGTCATATGGATGCTAGCGACACTATCATATACGTGAGCCAAAAGGCGCAAACGGTCCCGGGCCATGGTAAGGCGACACCCGTGGGAATACCGTGCGTGAGGCCGCAAAGTGATATGAGGTGTTATCGGCTAGATCGATGTGACTTGGAATCGGGGTCCTGACATCTATTTATGTAGAAATAGACCCCATCATTTTTGAAATATCGTGATTGTTGCCTAGAGGGGGGCACTGGTGTGTGTCTGTCCTAAACATACGGTTTAAAATCCCTTTCCGCGACGGCATTTGGAACCATCGCCATGTGAGTGTGTGCGATAGGGTGTCCTTCCCACACGACCCACAAATCGTCAGGGATAGGCCCTCCTGGGACCCAGGCTGGGGCCATGTGCGATCGGGCAAGGCATCGAAACCCAATCATTTCCGTAGGTAAGTACATCCCACACGGTGAATCCCAGAAATCATTTCCGTAGGTATGTACATCCCACACGATGAATCCCAGAAATTATTTTCGTAGGTATGTACATCCCACACGGTGAATCCCAGAAAGATATTTCCGTTCGTATGTATATCACACACAGTCATTCCAAGGAATACGTTTCCGTTCTTATGTACATCCCACACAGTCAATCCAGGGAAAACGTTTTCGGTCGGATGTACATCCCACACGGTTTTATTTATACGCTCGTGTGTGAAAGGTGTAACTATCACACACGCTCTGCCGTGGTTAACTGTTTGCTTTCATTAACTATATCACACACGATTTGATGTAGAAAACTGTGTGGCATTGGGCTATCCATCGCAAGCGCTTTTACTGCTAGAACCGTTTGCAAAGGTCCGCGACCGTCTGTTCTATTTTTATTTTTGCCTGTAATTTATTATTCTAATTGGAAATTTTGAAATACGAAACGTGCAATTCAAATTCTCAGCACAATGGTTCAACAACGAATCCATAAATAAAATTGCCAGTACAATATGTTCAGTAATTACAGGATTAGGCAGCAATTAACTATGATGAACCGCAGTATTTAAAGGCGGTAAAGGTGTAGAGACAAGTGTAAACCATTTTGACTGTCGACGGTGTTGAAGAAGCGGAATGCACATAATGTGCCTTCCTGCATGCCATAGGCACGAACCACTTTTGTCCAACCCCTTGTGACGATCGCCCTCCGATCCTTGACCGCCTTCAGGAAGACTTCTAGAGCATTATCATGGTAGCATGAATTATATACTTTAACCTTAGTTGCCTCCACTCCGGTCATGTAGTTTGCAAGGTAATCATCAGTAAATAGCTTCGGAAACCACTGAAAAGAGAAAAATATCATATACTGAGGTCTAATAGAGTAACTTGTTGTGGGCAGGGGGAAAAGGCAACACATCACTTACCATCCTAAAGTTCACTGTTGTCTTCGACAAAGTGTAAATAAAGAGCTTAATTCCAATCACCTGTTTCTTTCGCCTAACAATCTTTCTTAGTTTCCTCACTTGACGCTTGTTCATGAATATCTCATTGCCCCATACACAAAAGGGATCGAAGCGTGGATCAGTACCCCTCATATATGTACCTACAAGCAACCAGTAAATGTTAGAAGCTAAACTAAGATTGCACAAATGATGTAAAATACAACTACCTATGTTCCTAAGTACAAGTATTTTTTTTAGATTCAATATGAACTACATACGGATGTATATAGAATTATAGATATAGTTTAGATTAGAATCTAGATTAAATCATTTTACTCCTTATGTAGTCTATATTGGAATCTCTAAAAATACTTATATTTAGGAATAGATGGTGTATAAGACATGGGATGCAGCTAACCTCGACGGAAAACAACAGCATCGCCCATTGTAGCCCTGTGTAAGTACATGGAAAGCCAATGTTAACTACAACAGGGTTAACATCCACCAAAAATAGCAAATGGTAATAAAACGGTAGCATCTGTAGTCATATCTTCATTTCGAAAGAGTAGCACGGTAGCAAAGGGACGGATTAAAAAATGGATACAACTGTTAATTGCAACGGGCTTAACAACATCCTAATTCATGTTTTGTAAGTTTGTATCCAGTGAAATACAACTCTTTAAAAATGGATACAATTGTTAATTAAAACATGCTTAATGGCCATTGAAACCGGTACTGATAAAAATGCAATTGGCAGAGTTAAACATCACAGGGCAGGTGTTGCCAGAGCAGATAATGGCCCAGTTGTCTATAAAAAGGTAGGGAAAATTGCTCAAACATGTTAGGCATGTTTACTACAACATGCTTAATACATCGACAGTACAAAACATAACCATTAATTGCAACTGGCATTGGTAAGATTGAACTGGTGGGTACATACTTGGTAAGTCCTAAGAGGTAGTTGTTGGGGCACTTCATCTTGGCCAGAGCCCGCCCAAAGTCAGCGGCAGCGGAGGCGAGCTGTTCCTCCGGATCGAAGCGTGGATCCGTGCCACTGACATGTGTACCTACAGGCAACCAGTAAATGGTAGAACTTAAACTGCAATTGCACAAATGATGTGAAATACTGTAAGACATGGGATGCAGCTAACCTTGACGGCAAACAACAGCATCGGCCGTTATGACCCTGCGTAAGTACATGGACAAGCATGTTAAGTACAACAGGGTTAGCATCCACCAAAAATAGCAAATGGGGCAGCATCTCTAGTATATCTTCATTGCGGAGAGTAGCATGGTAGCAAATGGACAGATTAAAAAATGGATACAAACTATTAATTGCAACAGGATTAACAACATCCTAAGTCATGTTTTGTAAGTTTGTACACATTGAAATGCAACTGTTTAAAAATGGATTCAACTGTTAATTGCAACAAGCTTAATAGACATTGAAACCAGTACTGATAAAAATGCAATTGGCATAGTTAAACATCACAAGGCAGGTGCTGCCAGAGCAGAGAATGTCCCACATGTCTATAAAAAGGTAGGATTAGTAGCAAAAACGTGTTAGGCATGTTTACTAGAACATGCTTAATACATCGACCGTACAGAACATAGCCATTAATTGCAACTGGTATTGGTAAGATTGAACTGGTGAGTACATACTTGGTAAGTCCTGAGAAGTAGTTGATGGGCCACTTCATCTTGGCCAGAGCTCGCCCAAAGTCAACGACGGCGGAGGCGAGCTATTCCTGCGGGTCGAAGCGTGGATCAGTGCCACTGACATGTGTACCTACAGGCAACCAGTAAATGGGTAGAAGCTAAACTGCAATTGCACACATTATGTGGAATACTGTAAGACATGGGATGCAGCTCACCTCGACGGCAAACAAAAGCATCGGCCGTTATGACCCTGCATAAGTACATGGACAAGCATGTTAAGTGCAATAGGGTTAGCATCCACTAAAAATAGCAAATGGGCAGCATCTCTAGTGATATCCCGAGTCATGTATTGTAAGTTTGTTGCTGGTTTTGGTGAAATTGAGCTGGACACGGTAATATTTGAACATCACACAGTGTGTAGTACTGAAGTAAACAAGGCACGAACATGCTTAATACATCAACCGTACAAATCATAGCCGTTGCAAGTGGTATTGGTAAGATTTAGCTGGTCAGATCTTACCTGTTAAGTCCTGGGGGTAGTCGCTGGGGGACTTCATCTGGGCCAGAGCCTGCACCATGTCGGCGGCGGCGGCGGAGGCGAGGTGTTCCTCCGGGTCAACACGCATAGCGGCCATCGCGCC